>NC_045445.1:24319105-24353379 GCF_002776525.5 Piliocolobus tephrosceles
TCTGTCACCCAGGCTGGAGTGCTGTGGCCGGATCTCAGCTCACTGCAAGCTCCGCCTCCCGCGTTTACGCCATTCTCCTGCCTCAGCCTCCCGGGTAGTTGGGACTACAGGCGCCGCCACCTCGCCCGGCTAGTTTTTTGTATTTTTTAGTAGAGACGGGGTTTCACCGTGTTAGCCAGGATGGTCTCGATCTCCTGACCTCGTGATCCACCCGTCTCGGCCTCCCAAAGTGCTGGGATTACAGGCTTGAGCCACCGCGCCTGGCCCATATATATATTTTTTTATTTCGTAGAGATGGAGTCCTCCTTATGTTGCCCAGGCTGTTCTGGATCTCCCGGGCTCAAGCAACTATCCTGCCTTGGCCTCCCAAAGTGCTGGGATTATAAGTGTGAGCCACCTTGACTAGCAGTGATCTCATTTTGTTTGAGAGTTAGGTATTCCTGTTCTCAGCATCTTCATAAACCCCTGGCCCCCGCCAAGCAGTGAACGCATCTCCTTCCTCTTTTGCAGCTGCCTCTCCTCTCACCCTTTCCTCCTTTCCTGTGGGCACCACATCCATACAGTGTATGGGGGTGAAGACTGCCTCTTAGCCACATACATGTACCCCAGATCCTTGTTTCTCTCAGATGGCCAATGGAGTATAGTGAAGTCAAATCAATTTGGGTGCAGATCTCGGCCCAAGTCATGTTAGTAAATGACTTGTTAGGTGTCCTTAGGTAAGTTAGGTGCCCTTAGGTAAGTTAGGTGCCCTTAGGTAAGTTACTTTCTCTGTCTTCAGTGTCCTCATCTGGAAAGTGATGATAACAATAGTAAGGTAGGGATGCTATGAGGATTAGACCTTGTAAGTACACGACCCAGTGCATAATATACACTCTCCCTTCTTTCATGGCCTGAAATCTCCACCATTAAGTCTAGATGGGCAACAGTTTGAGCAGGCACTGTTGGAAAGGCAGCAAGCATCCCAGCTCTTCTGCTCAGAAGCTGAGTAAATGCCAGACAAGTCTTTTAATCTCCCTGAACTGAGCCTTGTTTTTCTCACCTCTACAATGGGACCTTGATCCTCCTATGGTTGCTGGGATGATCCAGTGAAATAACATATGAGAAAGGACTTTTGGAAAATGTCAAGCACTCTGCAAATATTAGTTGTTGCTCTGGTCTCAGAAAGGCCATCAAGCCCTCTTCTGTCGGTATGGTTCCTTGAATCCATTGGTTTCTCATCCTGGAAATCATAGAAAGCTTGGCTTCTCGAAAGTGAGACAGAGCTAAAGGCCATCCAGTGGGGAGGGGGAGGAGAGAGGAATGCTGGCAACATGCCATGGGTGGCCCGGGGGCAGGCCCGAACTGATGAGGTGCTAGAGGAGGATGGAGGGGCACAGCGTGGGGAACTGCCAAAGAGAAATCTAACCTTTTGAACTATTTTCTGGGTGAGCTTCAGCAAGCCCCCCACCCCCTGCATGTGCTCTTAGCTGACAGGGGGATTTCTTTTCCCTTGGAAACATAACTGGCATCTTTCTATAGATGAGGCATGAATGTCCTTTTGTTGGAGGCTGATGGGGGAGGGTAGAAGTGCAAAAAAAGGAGACAAATACATCTGTAACCTTTGGAGCACGCCCCAGTGGATGATGGGAAAAGTTTAAAAGAAACCTGTTTTCAACTAGCTGGACTGTCCCATCTGCATCTAAGATCTACACACAAAGCTGACACAGAGAATGGCAAAGGAGGACAGAGACAAAGAGAAACTCACACACAGAAAAAAGCAGCAAGGGAGACAGAGAAACTCACACTGATGCATAATTAACCATTAAGCTAACTGGCAGAAGATAGAAGCTCAGAAGCCCTTAAGGAAGACATGATGTCATTCTGATTTCAGGCACCTTCCAACGAACACTTAGCTCAGCCTCCATCCACTTGATAATGTAACACAGGAAGGTAGTTTTTTCCCCCAGTGATCAGTAGAGGAACAGAAATTCACAGTCCTGAACTGTACCTGCCCTTAGCCACAGCTGACTTGCAGTGTATCTGGTCCCCAGGGCTGGGGCACAGGGAGTGCCCAGCCTGTGGGAGGAACCAAACTATTATAGACAGAAGTGCAGCTTCCATGCAAATTTACAAAGAATGATTCAAAAATTAGTTTCTTAGCCTCCCCTCTACTACATACCCTCCCCCCCTACACACACACACCCCTATTCAGCATTTTCTAATGCATTTAGGAGACAGACTCAATAAATTTAGCTACATCTGTAGGTGACAGACACATCATAGTCATTAAGGGAAGTTCCACTCTTCCTTTGGGGGTTGGGGGATACCTCCACCCTTCCTAGGCTAATGTCAGGAAAGATTGTCAGCTATCTCTTATGATGTCCCTCTGAATTCTTGTCATAGGTAACCTTGTGGGTTGGATGGACCATGGAGCTAGGCTGGAGAGAGGATTTTGTGCTCTTCTAAGCCAGGCAGCATGATGTGTGGAGACCTGAGTTCTAGGCCTGGCCCTGTGTGATCTTGGGCAAGTCACTTTCCCTCTCTGAGGGAGGTCTCAGTTTCCTATCTGCAAGAGGAGGACACTGGATTACAGAATCTGTAACGTCTCTTTTATCTCTGAACATTTCTCTGCATTTCACGCCTGAGTTGAGACGATCAAAGTGCAAAAAGTAAACCCAGGGCTCCCGTCTGTAATCCCAGCACTTTGGGAGGCTGAGGCAGGTGGATCACCTGAGGTCAGGATTTCGAGACCAGCCTGGCCAACATGGTGAAACCCCGTCTCTACTAAAAGTATAAAAATTAGTTGGGCATGGTGGTGGGTGCCTGTAATCCCAGCTACTCGGGAGGCTGAGGCAGGAGAATCACTTGAACCCGGGAGGCCGAGGTTGCGGTGAGCTGAGATCATGCCATTGTACTCCAGCTTGGGCAACAAGAGTGAAACTCCCTTTCAAAAAAAAAAAAAAAAAGTAAACCCAGTTGAGTTCCGTGTGTCCTGGATACAAATTGAAGGAGGCATCTGAAAGGCTCCTGGGGCCTTGGGCTATAACCCTAAGTCCCTGGCCTACAAGAAAGAGCAAGACTGGCTGACTGACATTCTACCTCCCTCTGTCAAACTCCCCCAATCTAAGGGACTGAATATTCCCCTGTAGAGTGGAATGCAGTGGTGAAGGGTATGGTCTCTGAATCTGGGTTGAAATTGTGGCCCTGTAACAGGAAAGGCAGGATAGTGAGGTGGCGAAGTGCTTGGGCTCAAAAGTCAAAGACTGAAGCTCAGATCCATAGGCCATTGGGTTATTTCATCTCTCTTAGCCTCAGTCTCCTTATCTATAAAATGGGAATGATAACAATAGTGCTGATTTGATAAAGCTGCTGTGAGGAGCAAATAAGATAATGCATGTAAAGTGCCTAGCCTGGGCTCTTTGCTTATTCAATACATAGTTATTATTATTATTATTATTATTATTATTATTATTATTACCTACTCATTGGAGGCTTTTCTTGGTGTTCATACAATTGAGTTCACCAGGACTCAATTGTAAATGCTTTGATGGGGTGAGGGTGGGGAACATAATGATTGGAGACAGCAAATGGGGCTTCAATACCTTAGGGATGGCCTTGAAAATTAATTACAGCGTGGCTCTAACTACACAAAATCAGTTGTCCCTAGCAGGGTTTCATGTATGTGCTACCCCGGGACACAGGCAGGCAGCCCAGAAGAGGCCACACCCTTGCTCTTAGACTGAGAAGAACTGGCTGAGATCTCTCTACCACTTTCCTGCAAGGGCTGGTATGTTACAGCCCAAAAGCCTTCTATTGCTGGCCATGGTCTAGGCCAGACCTCGGACTGTCACACCGGACTTTTCTCTCTCTCCCAAAGGGCAAAGCCCTTGGCAGTCATCTCCAAGCATGGCTTTGGCATGTATTCCTTGAACAACTTCAGGCTAGCCAGAGTGTGAGGCCAAATCTTCTCCTATCTAGATCACGTGCTAGCTGCCAGGCTCTGCCATCTTCCCACAGACATGCTGGTCTCTCACCTGCTAGCTCTGGTCCTGAGACTGCAGCAGCTTTACAAGAAGCAGGGTCACCATCTCCCCACTCTCACACGCCACTCTGAGCTCCTTCGGAATCTGCCCTCAGAGGACTCCTCCATGGGCAGTGTCACAAGGCTTTGTCCTCTTGAAAATATCATCTTCCCAAAAAAAGCCTGTATTAAGCACTTATCTGCACGTGGTGTTGTGCTGAGTTCTGTTTCTAGTGAGTCACACTGTCACAGGCTCTGCCCTCTGGGAAAAAGTCTGGAATCTTTGCCAGAGACTGTAAAGTCCAGTTTGGCTAAGTACTGGGGTGTTGGAAGAGAAGGAATGGTTTAAAAATTCCTCCGAGGCCACTGGGTGATGACTCTTCCACTCGTGTTCATCTCCCATCCCTCACTTTCTAGCTTCCTCCTCCCTCCTTCTTTAGATTCCCAAACACTTCATTTTTTCCATTTAAATTTCAGATGGGCTTATTTCCCACCTTTTAAATCCAGGGAACTCTTTGGCTCGCTGTAGCACTTGATTTTAAGCAAATGAGAGCATTAGGTTTTTGAGGGTTTAAGAGCCCATCCGCAAAGATATTTCTACTTTGGATTACAAAGGCATGTTTTAGAAATTCTAGAATCTTATAGCCTTACATTAAAGAAGCCAGACACACTGGAGGAAGTCTTAACCAAGCAAATGTCAACAGCCCCAGGAAAGGACAAAGACAGATGCTGCCTTTGACTTTAAAAGGAAATGTAGCAATTCCCCTCCAAAATGCAAGGGGCAAAAAAGATCACGATTTCAAAATAATGTTCTATCTTCCTGATCCTGGGGCTCTCCCTTATCAGTACTGAGCTGTCCATCTGCCTGACATCTAGTGCGTTGGCCCAGTTTCTGAAGCCATTTTTAGAACAGGTTCATTTTAATAATCAAGGAGTCAGGAGTCTTGCACAGTTTCAAGTGTTTCATCAGTTACTCAGCCCTTCTTTCCACGTCACTCAGAGGAGGGGCCTTGTGGTCACTTTGGCCGTTTGACCAGCAAGAAGGAGGCTTACTGTCACCCCTGACTCTGTCTAGGGTCCAACCATACGCTCAAGGAAAGGCCAGCTGTGAGCCTAGAAGAGTTGTCTTCAGTGATTGCATTGCCTTTATAGAGGCCCCCCTCTGCTCCCCTGACACAGGAAGTTGCCCTTGTTATGTCCTCCCTCCTTCCATCCCCTGCACATTGACATATTCGTGTCATATCAGGTTTCTACCTTTTCTGAATTAAAGGTGAGCACAAATGGTCAGACAAGAATATTTGCACTTAGCCTATTACATAAACTCACGGACGGGGAGGATTGAGCATTTCCCTGGCCCTCGGTTAAGTCACTGCATTTTTACAAAGACCTTCTGAAGACAATACCAACAGAATGAATAAGGAGCAGTTCATGTATTCGATACCCCAGACAAAAAAAAAAAAAACAATTCCGGGGGGCCGATTTTAAAAAAAAAAAAAAAAAAAAAAAAAAAAAGCAAGTTTTGTTGATTACAAAAGGCTGGCTGGTGACCCTGCCTCAATTTCTTTAAAAGGGCTCATGGCTTTCTGCCAGAACCACCTCACTCCACCCCCATCTCAACTCAGCCCTAATCTTAACTATCAACTGCGATTTATAAAAAATAAAGCAGCTTTTTCATTCTCCGTGAATTTCCATCCTTTCCTTCCCTCTAATGCCTTGAGGCTTAGCTGAAGTGGGGTTTTGCAGCCTATCGGCACCCAAGCGGTAGAAGAGACATCAGGATGTGTAAAGTGCTTTGGGATCCATCCCACAGACTAGGACCCAGAGATGCCTCCTGCCTCCCTCTGCCCACAGGTGCTGCTGCTCGGGCTAGGGGTCAAGGATGGGCTCCAACATGCTTTTCCTGGCAGGACCTGTCAGGCAGGAGCAATGGGTAAGAATGCAACCATTCTCGACCGCCCTAAAAAACTGAGTGATATGGAGACGGGACCCCACTGAGAGAGGTGAAAAGGGGTGAGGAGGGGCCGAGGGTCCTCGGCTCAGCAAGAGGCGAAACCGCCACGCGCTGGACGCTGGACGATGACAACCGCTACAGCTATGCCTCGGGCGAGGTCCCCTCCCAGGTCCCTCCCTTCCTGGACCTGACCCCCTGGATCACCTTGATCTTCTCGCCCTCGATTTCCACGGTCTTCTCCCTGAAGTCCACGCCGATGGTGGCTTCAGTCTTGTCTGGGAAGGTACCCCCGCAGAAGCGGAAGGTCAGGCAGGTCTTGCCCACGTTGGAGTCCCCAATCACGATGATTTTGAAGATGCGAATCTGCACGTACTGGTCCAGCGACGAGTCAAGCTCCAGGGACGCCAGGCCAGCGGCCGAGGCGGGCTCCAGGCTCCCATGGCCCAGGATGGGCTGCGCCATCTCCCCCGGACCGAACCGGGGCCCCAACCCCCCTCGAGGGCTCCACACAAAGAGAACGTCCACGTTCGTGCGCTCGAGGCGAGCGAGCTCTGTGCGTGTGTGTGTGCGCGCGTGTGTGTGTCCGCCCGTGTGTGCGTGCGCCGGCACCGTGTGCGCGCGCGCGTGAAGAGGATGCCTCTCACTCCGGGCCCCCTCCTCCTCCAGCGCACCCTCCTTGCAGCTCGGAGGCACCAACACAAAAGCCAGGGAGAGGAGGAGAGAGGGAGGAGAGTGGAGGAGCAGCGAGCCTTCTGCCTGTGTGCACCCTCGGACCGGATGCTCTGGCGAAGGACCCTACGGCGCTGCTCCAGCCGCCGCCGCGCCTCGGCCCACACTCTCCCCGGCCTGGACCCCCGAGACCGACCGGAGGGAAGAAGCCTCAGGAGGAAAGGGAGGGGGTGGAGACAGCAGCACACGCCACCCCGGGATAGACTTCTTTCTCCTTGCCCCCATTTATGTTATAGGTTTCGGGCTCCCCATCCCCACTGGCTCGGAGCGCACGGGATCAGCGAGCAGGGAGCGCAGCTGGGGAGGACAAAGAGCTGCACCCTAAGGCATCACTGGATCACTTCGGCCTCCCTGGAGCAACGCAACTCTGCAGGGACGGGGTGGGGGCGAAGGCACTTCTTTCACTTCGGGAGCAGCCGGCAGCGGAGCCGCGCCTTCCCTGTCCCCGCTACCCTCTACCCCCACCCTCTACCCGACCCGCGCCTTGGGATAAAGGGATGCTCTGTCTTATTGAGTGAGCAGGTGCACTCACGGGCCCCAGGCAGCCTGAGAGGGCGCTGCCAAGACACGCAGTGGGTTGTCCCGGGCCTGCACAGTTGAGAGGAGGGAGCCAGCGGGCGCGCGTGTGCGTGTGTAGGGGGTGTTACTGTTTCTGTCACAGACTTGCCAGATGTAGGGGGGCGCGTACCAGGCGCCAACATCCCCTCATCACACCACGAGCACCCATCCTCCGAATGTTCAGGAGAGCGGCTCCTATTGGCTGCCGCAGTCGGTTGTGTTTGGCTGGCCAATTGGGAAGGCTCGCCGCGGGAGAGGGCCACACAGAGGCTAGGAGAAGGGGGGAAGCTAGTGGTGGCAGTTCCAGCAAAAGGGGACTTTGTTTATGGGGCTAGCCATTACTGGCCCAGGTGGAGGATCTTGGGACATGGCATAAGCTCCACAGTGCCTTCCACTCCCAAGCCCTCCATATAACCGTAAGTCCTTCCAGAAGGGTGGAGTTTCAGAGGGAGTTGGGAATCCCTAGGAGGGTTCACTCCCCCTGCAGCTGAATGTAGAACAAAGTGGTTGGGTCTAATTTGCCAGAAGCCTAGATTATGCTTGGAAGATGATAAATGAACACAATCTCCTTACAATATTAGGGGGCTGCTTCCCAAAGCTTACTAATCATCACACACATCTTGGTCAAGACCAGTATTCCCTCTCCCTAAAGTCATCCGCAGATTCAGAATTTGTTTGAAATTGACTTTATTGGGGGTACAATTTACATACGATAAAGTGCACCCATTTATTTTTAAGACTTCATCTCTCCCCCTACATATTTCATAAGCTAAGGTAACACTGACACATGTCACTAGCACTGACTTGTGAGTTATTGCTAATGCCATCAAGGTCAGGGACTCAAGCATCACAGTTGAGCTGCCATCTTATTTGGGAGGCTGAGCTGCAGGAAGAGACAAATATGACCAAATCCATTTCTGCTGAGAGAAAAACAGTTTAGTGCATACGTGATATATCTGAGAGCAAACTGGAATGTAACTACTCAAGGACGTCCAAGTTACTCAGAATGGTGTCTTCCAGTTAATAAGTTTATTAGCTGAGCTAGCAGATATATTTACAGCTAACCCTTTTATCATATATGCGGGTCGCCCATTCCTAAAACCCTGGATTATATTACTCAGCATTAAAACTACCCAGATAAGGATTTAATCTTAGTTGGCTAATCCAAAATCATCCTTATGAATATCAATTTTCATTGTATTATGTATCAACCATCATTGTACAGTATTTTTGGTTTTGGTTTGCTGGATCGTTCCCCTCTGTATTGGAAGCTAATGCTCTTGATGATCTTTATCTACAGCATAGCTTTAGGCAGAGAGGGGTAACTATTAATTAGGCACATCCTGTACACAAAGTAGAAAGGGGCTTTGCCCTTTGCCAACTCACAGCTAGAATTAATGCCAACTTCCTGAGAGATATAAAAAAATAAACATATGTACATAATAAGATTATTTCAATGTATGCTTCTAGCAAAAACTTGTCACTGAGTCTACTTTTGTAAGGAAGAAACTTTGATTTCTGAAAATATGATATCTCAAAATGGGCTTCTTGCCCTAATAAAAGGTGTCTGTTACTTCTGTGGGGTGAGACTTTGGGGGACTTCCACTTATATTTTTTGGAATTAATTCAATGAGTATATATTGCTTTTGCAAAAAAAAAAAAGATAAAAATATAATTTTTAATTAAAAGGACAGGAAAACTACCGTATTGTACCTATTGTAAAAAAAATTAAACGTACTGTACAATGCCCTTTGTGCTAATTGTGCATTATTAAATTACTGACTTTCAAATACATGCAGTTGTTTTCATAGGTACCTGATTATCATGATTTTGACAGTGTTTTCCAGTCCCTTTCGCAATCAGATATAATTAACTTTGTATTTAATCAATCCATGATCACTGGTTTTTAGAAATACCAATAAAAATCAATGTCTGCAAGGCTGTTAAAATATTAAGTAAATATAAATAATTTTTACGTTACTCTGGAATTGATATTTTCAATATTTATCTCCTGGCCTAAAGTGATCCACCCTCCTCGGCCTCCCAAAGTGCTGGGATTACAGGCATGAGCCACAGAGCCTGACCACATTTTCAATATTTATCCAAAGGAGCTCTAGATAAAATGTCACCCATTGCCTGCACTTCTGAACACTGATCTACTTTGCTTAATGGGTAAGGGAACCCTGGATCATTTTCACCCAATAAAGACTACTTCCTAGGCCTGGCACAGTGGCTCACACGTGTAATCCCAACACTTTGAGAGGCTGAGGTGGCAGGATTGCTTGAGCCCCGGAGTTCAAGACCAGCCTGGGCAACATAATGAGACTGTCTCCTAAAGAAAACCAAAAAACAAAACTGCTTCCTTGGTTAAACTTCATAAAAGAATGTCTTCGGCCGGGCGCGGTGGCTCAAGCCTGTAATCCCAGCACTTTGGGAGGCTGAGACAGGGGATCACAAGGTCAGGAGATCGAGACCATCCTGGCTAACATGGTGAAACCCCGTCTCTACTAAAAAAAAAATACAAAAAAACTAGCCGGGCGAGGTGGCGGGCGCCTGTAGTCCCAGCTACTCGGGAGGCTGAGGCAGGAGAATGGTGTAAACCCGGGAGGCGGAGGAGCTTGCAGTGAGCTGAGATCCAGCCACTGCAGTTCAGCCTGGGCAACAGAGTGAGACTCCGACTCAAAAAAAAAAAAAAAGAATGTCTTTGTAGGCCGGGCGAGGTGGCTCATACCTGTAATCCCAGCACTTTGGGAGGCTGAGGCAGGTGATCACCTGAGGTCAGGAGTTCAAGACCAGACTGGACAACATGGTGGAACCCCATCTCTACTAAAAAGACAAAAATTAGCCGGGCGTGATGGCATGCGCCTGTAATCCCAGCTACTCGGGAGGCTGAGGCAGGAGAATTGCTTGAACCTGGGAGGCAGAAGTCGCAGTGAGCCGAGATCTGCCACTGCACTCCAGCCTGGGCGACAAAGGGAGACTGTCTCAAGAAGAAAAAAATATATATCTCTTTTTCTTTTTTGAAATAGGGCCTCGCTCTGTCATCCAGCCTGGAGTGAACGGGAGCAATCACTGCTCACTGCAGTCTCAGTCTCCTGGGCTCAAGTGATCCTCCCATCTCAGCTTCCTAAGTAGCTAGAACCACAGGCACATACTACCACGTCTGGCAAATTAAAAAAAAAAAAAAAATGGTAGAGATGAGGTCTCATTATGTTGCTCAGGCTGGTCTGGAACTCCTGGTCTCAATCTTCCCACTCGTCCTCTCAAAGTACTGGGATTATAGGCATGAGCCACTGCACCCGGCCCTGTAATTTCATTCTTTATCCCCATCCCACCAAAATAAATAAATAAAATAAAATAAGTAACTTCATTACCTGCAAAGTTAGGGCCAAACTCTTTTGCCAGTTCAAATCTGGCTCCATCATACTTGCCTGTGCTTATCACTGCTTCTTTTTCTTTTTTCTTTTCTTTTTGGAGACAGTCTTGCTCCATCACCCAGGCTGGAGTGCAGTGGCACAGTCTCGGCTCACTGCAGCCTCCACCTCTCAGGTTCAAGCGATTCTCCTGCCTCAGTCTTCCTAGTAGCTGGGATTACAGGCGCATGCCATGGTGCCAGGCTAATTTTTGGATTTTTTGTAGAAACGGGGTTTCACCACGTTGGCCAGGCTGTTCTTAAACTCCTGACCTAAAGTGATCCACCCGCCTAGGCCTCCCAAAGTGCTGGGATTACAGGCATGAGCCACGGAGCCTGACCACATCAATACTTCTTAGTATGATGTCTCCCGAAAATGTGCTGGGGTTTGTTTTTTTTTTTTTTAAACACTTCCAAGCCTTTTCATTTAACAAACAGCGTGGTGCTTCCTCTATGACACTTTACAAATATTAGCTCATTTAGTCTTCCAAACACCCTCGTGAGATTGGTAGATGAGGAAAAGGAGGCACAATTAAGTGACTTGCCCAGGTGGCAGAGCCATGATTCAATCTGGGTTGGTCTGGATCCAAGGTCAACATGTTTAACAATGAAAAATGTTATCTTTGGTCCCAAAGTATTCACCATCTGAAATATCATTCCTTTTCCTCCACTATTTGAATTTTGCTACTCATCTTTCAGGACACAGCTCAAATAACTTCTTGTATGAAGTTCTTCCATAGCGATTCCATCCCATAGTCTTCTCTCTTGCTCTGTCCGGCACGACACCGGATATTATTTATTTCAATGACCGGTATATGTCATCTCCCCAACTAGACAGTGGCCACTTCCTACACAGATGCTACGTCCAAATAAACCCATTGTAAATTGAAAATATCTTAAGTCAAAACTGCATTTAATACCCTGACAAACCCATCATAAAGTCGAAAAAACGTAAGTTGAACCATGGTTAAATCCAGATGCTCCTCGACTTACATGAGGTTAGGTCTCATTAAACCCATCATAAAGTCGAAAAATTGTTAAGTCGAACCATTGTGAGGGGTAAGTCGGGGACCATCCGTACTTTTCATACCCACTAGAGCCCCTTTTATAGTACAATCCAAGAGGCAAGTGCTCAATAAATACTTGTTAAATGAATATGTCAGTTGACTATTTGAAACAGGCACATTTTATGCTCTGCATGCAGCCAAAACATTATTTCCAATTTAGCTTATATCTGGCAGAGTCAAAACACCTATTTACACTCAGCCCCTCACCCTACTCCCATAACTGAAAGTTCTAAGACTTCTCTTCCCATAAAGTCTGAGAAGCACAAACGCTTTTTGCTAACATCCTGCTCCCAAGCACGGAAACCACAGCAGGAGACCGTGTGTATCTGTAGCACCTGGTACAGCATCTAGGACACACAACTGCACTAAAAAATAAAGGTGACAGGCGGGAAGGAGAGCGCCGAATTACTCGTCCGCGAAACAGGGGTTGGGTGGGAAAGAGCCGGCAACTGGTAAAAGATGGCAGTACACGCCGGATCTGGGAAGCCAGGTTCCGCGCCTCGGACTCATGGAAAAACTGGATCTGGATCATGGCAAAAGAATCAGGAAGGCTTCGGTATCAAGTAACTAGTGGCCTAAAACCAAAAAACAAAGTGCGGTGCTGGGGCTACGCTGCTGTGAGACGCTGTTATCAGTTCCCGTCACCAACACAGCGACAGCACCAGGCATAACCGCCAATCAAAGCGGCCCCACGAGTCCCTCCTTGGACAGCTTCCTTAACTCGTTCAATCCAACACTGTGCCACCAACTCGCGAAAACTGGCTACCTACAGCCAAGGTCTTTGCGAGCGTGCAGTCAGGTAGTGCATGCGCAAATCCTCTCGCCGTGCGGACCAATCGCAATGTGGCAGCGAGTGCTACGCCTGCGCAGTAGGCATCCGGTCGCCGTTTCCCTTCCCCGGCTCTAGCAGGCCGGCTTCTCTGTCCAATGCCCACCCGGAGCTGGGAGGAGGAGTCTGCGTAGTGTGCGTGTGAAGAGACAGGGGGAGCTGGCCGGGGATCGCGGTGTTTGACCCGTCGGTCGTGCGTGAGAGGAAAGGGAAGGAGGAGGACCCGAATAGCGGTCGCCGAAATGTTCCGGTGTGGAGGCCTGGCGGCGGGTGCTTTGAAGCAGAAGCTGGTGCCCTTGGTGCGGACCGTGTGCGTCCGAAGCCCGAGGCAGAGGAACCGGCTCCCAGGTGATTGACCCATTCCAGGCAGCCTCCAAGTCCAAGGGCCTGGCGCCTTAGGCTCCCTGTGCCTTGCAGCCCTCTACCCCCGCGGCCCCCGAGAAACTTTACACATAGTCGCGTGAATTCCAAATTGGCAGACTCCGAACCGTGAGTCTTGCAAGCGGAGGAATTGGTTCAGCCATGCCGACCTGACCTTCAAGAGATTTGAACCCATTAGTCAGCCTGAGGCCTTTTCCCGGGAGCGTTTGCTGTTCAGGGATCCCAGAACAACTGGCCGTCGCCGTCTCCCCGCCATCCCCATTCCCGGGTCACCCCCCTTTTTACAACAATGAGGTCCAGTAGACTTTGTCATTTACCGAATGAGACTTTAAACAGGACGTTTAAGCCCTAAGCCTAAGTTTCTTGTGTAAATGAGGGTATTACCTGCTCAGCCTCCCAAACCATAGATGGGACCCATGGATTTGAATGCCCAGTGAAACAGAAACGGTGCAAGGCAAGTAAGGAGTCGGTCGGTTGTGCACCAGACACGTAGAGAATTAGCCCAGAATTAATTGGAGATGCCTGAGCCGTGTACTTCTTGGTGGTTTTTAAGGCTTCAAAGAAACAGTTTGCAGAACGCATTGTATTTGTCCTCCGTTAAGTTGTTTCATCAAATTTTAGAGCTGGAAGGGTTTTGTGGTAAAGTTCAACCCACTCATTTTATAGATAATAAACTGAGGCACAGAGAGGTGAAACTACTTGCCAAAGGTCACATCGTTAATAGGTAGAGCTAAGGATAGTTTGCTAGCCTCCAGGTCCTTAATCCCTTTGCTGCAACTCCATGCTGCTTGCTAAAGTTGACCCCAAAAAGTTAAGAATGAATTCGGGTCTCTTCCCAGTAATTAGCCCATTGTATGTACATCAGATATCCGTGAATTTATCTGAGCATGGCTTGAGCCTGCTTATTTTCGTACTGCATTACTTCATGGGGACAATGAATGATCCACCTGTAGGAGCTACTTTAAAAAAAATCAGTAATCTTTCAGTGTCCATCCCCAGGGCATTTGCAATGTCAGAAGTTATCCTTGAGGCTTTTACAATACAGAAACACCTGGGTGCTTTAAAAATAAAAAGTGGAGAATGTTTTCCTTGGGTTGTTAGGGTCTTTGCAAATGTGCATTTGAACAGTTTTTCCAGTTGCTATGCACAATGAAAATGTTTCCTGATAGGTGTATTTGAGTTATGTCCTGAGACATATTGCTCTTGGAACTTAAAACCTCTGCTTAGCTTTTAAACTAATGCCTTATCAATGGATGTCATCTTTGTGGGTTTTGTGCATTGAAATGATGGTGCTCTGTGCTTGTTGCGCAGATATTGAGATAACCTGAATTTTTATTTATTTATTTTTTGAGACGGAGTCTCGCTCTGTCGCTCAGGCTGGAGTGCAGTGATGCGATCTCGGCTCACTGCAAGCTCTGCCTTCTGGGTTCACGCCATTCTCCTGCCTCAGCCTCCCAAGTAGCTGGAACTACAGGCACCCAACACCATGCCTGGCTAATTTTGCTTTTTTTTTTTTTTTTTTGTATTTTTAGTAGAGATGGGGTTTCACAGTGTTAGCCAGGATGGTCTCGATCTACTGACCTTGTGATCCACCCGCCTTGGCCTCCCAAAGTGCTGGGATTACAGGCGTGAGCCAGGGCACCTGGCGATAACCTGAATTTTTTCATCCACACTGGCCTTTCAGACTTTGAGTAATTGTTTTGCTTAAGTCTCATGACTTTTACCAGCATTCTAAAGTCTGACCAAAAGTTCTCATCAATTAAATATGCATTTGCAAAGTTAAGTTGATGTATTAGACATTGGAAAGTGGTTGGTGATGTTAGAACTACTGAAAAATACAGACTCCAATGGTTTTTTCCACTGCATGTCTTTGTTTGAAGGCAGTCTACTGTAGAATATATTCAGACTTCCTGACATATCCATCCATCTCTTTGCATACACTTATTCTTTGTCCTTTGGCCGTGCACCAAAGTATGACATCACCTGCCTTTAAAACTGGGTGAGGGCAGTGTTACCATTTCAAAAAGAAGTTCTGATACTCTCATTATAGGAATTAACTCTGTTTTGTGGCTTGATTACTAATTGCCTTTAATCTGATTTCTTTTTCATGTAGTAGCATCTACCATGTGTTTTTGCACAGGTGGGAAAGAGCGAGGTTCGTTTATACACCATTTCCCCCTCCACCTTACCTTTAAACTTCTTTTTTTTTTTTTTGAGACAGAGTCTCGCTGTGTTGCCCAGGCTGGAGTGCAGTGGAGTGATCGTGGCTCACTGCAGCCTCTGCCTGCCGGGTTCAAGCAATTCTCCTGCCTCAGCTTCCTGAGTAGCTGGGACTAGAGGCATGCACCACCACGCCCGGCTAATTTTTTGTATTTTTAGTAGAGACGGGGGTTTCACCATGCTGGCCAGGCTGGTCTCAAACTCCTGACCTCGTGATCCACCTGCCTCGGCCTCCCAAACCTTTAAACTCTAAACCTGCCTTGCAACTATCTCATTGACGTCTGTCACCATTGTCAGGTTCATTTCCATTAGATGTTGCATTCTGCCTTAAAACCATGATAGCTACTATTTATTTACTTTATTTATTTGGATGCTCTGCCTCCTTCCAGAAATGATTGAAGGTAACTCATTATCATCACTCTGTGTCTGCATTCAGACACAGAGGAGCAGATAGGTTAGATAATAGGTATTTTCTGTTCTATGATATTTTGTTTGGTCACCAAACACTGCCGCCCATGTTATCAAACTGATCACCGACTCCCTGACTGTAGGTTCAAATGTTTGAACATTTTTCTCTATTCGGAATCCTTCTCACCTCTTTAAAAAGGAAACTGAGCTCCTTGTGGGCAAGGATCCTGGCTTCCTGGACACTGCCAAATGTGACTTCTTTTTGAAGCCTAAAGGATTGGTCTTTCCCCGTTCTTTCTGCTGAGACAAGGCTTTGCAGAAGAAATTCTTTGGCAACTCAGCCTTTTCTGTAACCAGTTAATAAGTTAGATTTTCTAGAAATTTTCTAACTTTTTGAGGGAGTTACTGCATGTCTTAGCTTTCTTTGAGATCATGTTTCCAAAAGTTGCCTGGTCAAGTGAATCGCGTCGAGGACCAATTCCCAACCTTCTCCAGGAGAGAATTCTGGGAATCTGTATTTTAACAAGCCCTTTGACATTCATATGATCAGGCAAGTTTGGTAAATACTGTTTTGGATGAGTAGTGACCCTTCCCCTTCTGTTTCACTGACGTAAGGATTAAAAAACCAAACTGAGCAATCTAGAGTATCTTGTAATTTGTATCAAGCTCACTTTCTCATATTCAGAATAGTAGCAGCCATTCTCCTAAACTAAACACTACCTGAGGACATGGATTATGTCCTATTTATTTTTGTGTCGTTAGCATCTTGTACCGTCTCTGGCACATGGTAAATTCTCATGACTGAACCCTAGTACAGCATTGTGAAGGACTTAACTTTGCAGAAGAGAGATTTTATTTTCTGTTATCTAAACAATTTTTCCTTGTGTGTCTTTCATCAGAATGGTTCACGCTGTACTGTAGTTATTACTACTCTGTTTCTTCTAAAATTCCAGCAAGGTTGGTACTAAAAAACACAAAAAGGCTGATACCCAGGTGCGGTGGCTCACGCCTGTAATCCCAGCACTTTGGGAGGCCGAGGTGGGCAGATCACCTGAGGCTAGGAGTTCGAGACCAGTCTGACCAACATGGAGAAACCCCATCTCTACTAAAAATCCAAAATTAGCCAAGCGTGGTAGCACATGCCTGTAATTCCAGCTACTCAGGAGACTGAGGCAGGAGAATTGCTTGAACCCGGGAAGTGGAGGTTGTGGTGAACTGAGATAGCGCCACTGCACTCCAACCTGGATGACAGAGCGAGAATCTGTCTCAGAAAAAAAAAAAAAGGCTGATAAACTTAAATAGTTGTTAGATTCCTTGTAAAGAATCATTTATCTACAATGGACAAACTAGGCTTGTCCTGTGTTGGTTTTTTTTTTTTCCTTCAAACAGAGTCTTGCTCTCTTGCCCAGGCTGGAGTGCAGTGACGCGATCTCAGCTCACCACAACCTCTGCCTCCCGGGTTCAAGCTATTCTCCTGCCTCAGCCTCCCGAGTAGCTGGGATTACAGGCACCTGCCACCACGCCCAGCTAATTTTTGTAGTTTTAGTAGAGATGGGGTTTCACTGTTTTGGCCATGCTGGTCTCGAACTCCTGACCTCGTGATCCATCCACCTCGGCCTCCCAAAGTGCTGGGATTATAAGCGTGAGCCACCACACCTGGCCATCCTGTGTTTTCTCCATGCTGGAAAAATCAGTTTGACACTCAGGAAACAAGTCTCAAGAACATACAGACCTCTTAACCATTGAGGATCCTTGGGTGCCTCAATTGTGAAGATGTGTTTTTGGAAAAGGCCTTTTGGGAGTATGGAAAAACAGGAGATTGCAAAACCTACAGAAATGAACTTGCTAGTGTTAGCTACTATTCTAAAGCTAGTCTGTGGTGTTTGAGGTTACTCATTTATGATTAAGCAACCTGAAATAAATGGAATCTGACTAAAACTTAAAAAAAAAAAAAAAACTCCAAGTTTATTATTTTATTTTATTTATTTATTTTTAAGTAGAGATGGGGTTTCACCATGTTGGCCAGGCTGGTCTTGAACTCCTGGCCTCAAGTGATCCACCTGCCTCGGCCTCCCAAGGTGCTGGGATTACAGGTGTGAGCCATTGCGCATGCCCTGGCTAAAATTTCTTTGCAAAGAATTATTTAAAATGTTCAGTTAGCAGGGCATGATGGTGCAGGCCTGTAGTCCTACCTACTCTGGAGGCTAAGGTGGAAGGATCACTTGAGCCCAGGAGTTTGAGTCTAGTCTGGGCAACATACCGATACCCTTTCATTAAAAAAAAAAAAGTTAGTAGTAATAAGAATGTTTAGTCAATATCAATAGAATTAGGAAGAATTTCTGTTTTCTTCCTTCATTCATTAATTCAACAAATATTTATTGAGCAAACACCTGCTATGCATCAGGCGCTGTTGCGTAGGTCAAACTGGCTTCTTAAGAATGAAATCCTAAGTGTGAGGAAGAAATTGTACTGTATGTATGGTCTGACTGCAGAAAACCTAAAATAAGTAAACTGGTTCTATAATGAAAAGGAGTAAGTTGGCTTTTCCATGTTAGTAAGACAAGTGAAAAGGCATGTTTCGGTATTTCCTAAAATTTTGAAGCTGTGGGGAGAAAGGTTTGTGAGGAATTTCATAGGGAAAAGAAAATGGGGGGAGGGGGAATGTAAACAGACAATACTTAGTACGGTTTACAAAATTAAAGTCACTTTGTAGGTATGCAAAAAGTTTTAAAAGTTGATTTATTAATGATAGTAGTATATTACATTTCTTTTCAAGCAGTAGTTTAAATATTAACCAGTTTACTTTTTTTTAAAGTCAATTTACTTTTCCAGCCTGGGCAACATGGTGAAACCCTGTATCTACAAAAAATAGAAAAATTAACTGGGCGTTAGTGGCTCATGCCTGTAGTCCCAGCTACATGGGAGGCTGAGGCTGGGGAATCTCTTGAGCCCAGGAAGCAGAGGTTGCAGTAAGCCGAGATGGTGCTACTGCACTCCAGCTTGGGGACAGAGTGACATCCTGTCTAAAAAAAAAAAAAAAAAAAAAAAAAAAAAAAATTCAATTTACTTTTAAATGTTTTTTTCTTTTTTTTTGTTTTGGCAAATTGAGACAAAAGCTGCTGAACTTTCCCAAATCTACACACTTAGTATTATCAGTGTGTGAAAAGCAAGCAGAAAGAGAATAAACACAAGTATGATCTTAAAACAAATTTGTTATAATGTCTGTATTTAGGGTCTTCTGGAGGAGTAAACAGAATTTAGAAAAAAGAAAAACAAAAACAAAAAAACATTTATTTTTAGTAAATGAACCAGGGGTAGGGGTGGAGGACAAACTAAATTCATTGAACTAAATCACGTGGAACTTTTCTTACCCAGTTTCCTTTTCTAAGCTCTGAGAGTTACCACTTTCTACTTCTGATGGTTCATTATTTTTGTAAGCTTCTGAAAATGAAAAGCTTGCCCAGATTGAGATAAGCTTCTGCCCCGCTCATGTTTTTATTTTCATGATTTGTCATTATTTCCAAATCTCAACCATTTTATTTCATGTGGTGATGAAGAGTTCTAAAAGCAGGTAAGAACAGTAAAGAAAAATACATTTCCTTTTCTACGAGTATAGATCTAAAGTCTCTTATCTGTAATTCAGAAATTGAAATTGAAATTTTAGAATGACCAAAATTTAAGACTATCAAGTTTTCATAACTCATTTGCCAGTAAAACCTGACCTGAACTGGAGAGAGGCTACTTTATAATCTTTTTAAAATATCACTTAGCGTGATTGGTCATATTAATATGTTTGACTATAAGTTGCTGCCCTTTACCTTGCTAGCTGTCACTATGTGGTATATGCCCCATATGCTTAAGACCAGATAATTCAAAGTTCCAAAATACACATGGTCCCCAGGATTTCAGATGAGAGACCACAGATCCACACTGGGCTTGTTTTACCCGTCTGTGGCCTAACATTATGAAAGCAAGGGGGAAATTCCTTCTCTAATCTCTGCAAGTATACATGGGATGCTACTACCAGTGTCCATTCTGTTTGTCTTTTAAAGCCTAGACAGGACAGGAACATATGTATCAGCCTCTAGACTAAGCTTGTCCAACCTACAGCCCAACACAAATTTGTAAACTTTTTTAAAACATTATGAGATTTTTTTGCGATTTTTTTTTTTTTTTTTTTTTTTTTAGCTCATCAGCTATGGTTAGTGTTAGTATATTTTTTTTTTTTGTGGCCCAGGACAGTTCTTCTTCCAATGTGATCCAGGGATGCCAAAAGATAGGATGTACCTGCTCTAGATGGATGTTTCTCAATGTATGGTCGCCATCCTAACAGCAGCAGCAGCAACAGCAGCATCCCCTGGGAACTTGTTAGAAATGCACATTATTGAGCCCCATCCCAGATCTATTGAGTCAGAACCTCTGGACCTGGGGCCTGGCTGGCTTTGTTTTATAAACCCTTCAGGGCATTCGGATACACTCTCAAGTTTGAGAACCACTGCTCTAGATTGGGGTCTGCCAACTATAGCCACAGGCCAAAGCCAGTCAGTCACCTGCTTTTGTGTGCCCCAGGAGCCATGAGTGGGTTTTGCTTTTTTTTTCTTTTTTTCCTTTTTTCTTTTTCTTTCTTTGAGACAGAGTTTCGCTCTTGTTGCCCAGGCTGGAGTGCAATGGCGCAATCTCGGCTCACCGCAACCTCCGCCTCCTGGGTTCAAGCGATTCTCCTGCCTCAGCCTCCCGAGTAGCTGGGATTACAGGCATACACCACTACGCCTGGCTAATTTTTTGTATTTTTAGTATAAGCAGGGTTTCTCCATGTTGGTCAGGGTGGTCTCTAACTCCCGACCTCAGGTTATTCACCTGCCTCAGCCTTCCAAAGTGCTGGGATTACAGGTGTGAGCTGACCTTTTTTCTTTTTTCTTTTCCTTTTTTTTTTTTTTTTTTTGAGATGAAGTCTCACTCTGTCGCCAGGCTAGAGTGCAGTGGCACGATCTCAGCTCACTGCAAGCTCCGCCTCCCGGGTTCACACCATTCTTCTGCCTCAGCCTCCCGAGTAGCTGGGACTACACCTGCCCAGCTTATTTTTAACGGGGTTTCACCATGTTGGCCAGGATGGTCTTGATCTCTTGACCTTGTGATCTGCCCACCTAGGCCTCCCAAAGTGCTGGGATTACAGGCGTGAGCCCCTGGCCTACATTTTTTAAATGGCTGAAAAAAATTAAGGACAATTTCGTGACACATGAAAATTATATGAAATATAAACTTCAGTGTCCATAAAGTTTTATTGGAACATGGCCACATTCATTCATTTATGTATTGTCTTTGGCTGCTTTTATGCAGCATCAGTGGAATTGAGTAGTTATAGCAGACACCAAATGGCCCAGAAAGCTGAAAATATTTACCATCTGGTTCTTTGCAGAAAAAATTTGCTGCTCTAGGTTGATAGTCAACAAACACGAGGAATAATCACAGAGAAGGTACACTGAGACCTTCCTTTATCTGAAAATGTCAGCGTCTCCCTAGAAAAAGAAATCTGCAGAACTCATATATTTCTGTGTACGAGTGTTGTTATGATCATCACATCGTTACATAGTTCTGCATAGTTTGACGTCAAAATAACCTTTGTATTATTTTGGAGGAGTAAGAGCCAAGGAGTTGCTGGACACTTTAAATGTTGTTGTTATAAAAAATATTTCATAGTCCAAAATTTTTTAGTTCTTTGGGGGAGAGAAACTCATTTAAATTTTTTTTTCTGATTTTCTTCTGAGCTTTAACATTTCTGTATTCCAGGACATATTACCTTTCATGCAAGATTGAACTGTGTCCTGGTTAGAGTGCGTTGCATTTTATTTTGTGCAAGATTGGAGCCATTTAGATTACTCCTTAAATGGTTATTATAATGTCCCAGGTAGCCCATGGTTAGCTTTGTATATCTACCTATTCAGTCATCTTTCTGTGTTTACTTCATTTATGGGAAAGACATGAAGGGAGAGGTATTTGATGAACTATTCATGTTTTTCATGATCTTTTCTGGAAGCTGAAGATTTCCTCACTGGGCAGCATTAAATTTTACTCTTAAAAACTTCAGCAACTTAAGAGTGTTCATTCAGCTGTCTGTAGTATTTATGTATGCAGTTTTTATGATGTTTTTCTTGATCATTTAACGGTGAATATCTGTGGGCAATAAGTCTTGTACAGTGCATTGACGTTTAATCATAAATATGTATTAACTATTTTATTTTTGTATGTGTGTGTCTTAATAAATTATGTTTCTTAGGCAACTTGTTCCAGCGATGGCATGTTCCTCTAGAACTCCAGATGACAAGACAAATGGCTAGCTCTGGTGCATCAGGGGGCAAAATCGATAATTCTGTGTTAGTCCTTATTGTGGGCTTATCAACAGTAGGAGCTGGTGCCTATGTAAGTAGAAAAGCAGCGTGTGTAAAGAAGCTGCCAAACAGCTCCCATTAATAGACTCGATAGTACTCTGCTTTAAAACTTTTGCAACTAATTCCCCTTTCTCCTTTTGGAAAACATTTCAAAAAGCTTTCTTTTAAGTGCCTGCTGCCTAATATCTTATGGGAGCCAATTCGGGAATGACTGAAATTTAATCTCATGTTGATTGATTTCTGCTCTTTTCACTTGTCTTTTTCCTCTTTACTTGAAAGCCACTGTGTTTTCCTAGATTCAAGTAACCCACAAAATTGTACCTGTTTTCTTGGATGTCACACACTAACCTGTGAATAAAGTCAAGATCCATTGCAGCTCCTTAGCACAATATGTGATTTTGACCTATTTGTCAGACATTTTATTTTTCCTCAGCTTGAGGTTCACATTAAAAAACAACAGCCTTCAATAAAATATATTAAGTGTTCCTAAAAGGAAAGCTATCCCTGAATCTCACCCAAAGACTAAATTACAGAAGCAGGGCTAGTATCATTGATTTTAGAATGGAGTTTGTTTGAGGTGAGAAATATGGTGTTTAATTGCTACGTAGTATTAGCACCATTATATCTCCTTAAATGAACTCCGATCAGCTTAGCAGGTCACAGAGGAATTATTCTGTGGGTGTTTTTTTCTTAACTTGGCAGGGTTTACTGTGACTAAGCTGATCAGTCTAAAGTTGGATCCTGTAAGGTTGAGTGAACCAACTTAGATAACACCTAGTAACACCCTTGATTGAAGGAAGCTATTTGTTTTACTTATTAAGCCATTACAGGTTTAAGGGTTTTTTTCTATATTGGTAAGACAGTGAATTTATCTTTGTTCCTTGGTTGCTAGGTTAAAGAAAGGGACGTGAAAATTATTTGAAGCTACCTATATCCTCATGCCCTGATGTGACTCCCAAATGGACAAGAAAAGTAGATAGTTCTTGCCTATTGTGAGTCAAATCAGAGTAAGAAATAGGCGAGAGCTGTCTGATAATGTGATTTGGTGAAATATACATTCTGCAATCCTGGAGCAGCATTTTTTTCTTTTTTCTTTTTTAACACAGGGTAACCAAAACTGCTTCCCTGCCTTTGTATTGAATGTTTCTTCATTAATTCTTAGTGCTCTATTTCCTTTTGTTTCTCTCTTGGCCTTATCTTTACCTACAGTTGTGCAGTCTCATCACCTAGGATCCCCTTCTAGATCACTAGCATCTACAGGTGCTTCTGGGAAAGATGGCAGCAACCTAGTGTACTTCTTAATTGTAGGAGCAACAGTCACTGGGGCAGGAGTTTATTATGTAAGATGCTTACACTAAAATATATTTTGGGGTAGGGTGGGTGAGACCATGGCACTAATGAAAACTTGATACATTAGAATATAATAAAACATTCACAGCATGTGCTTTCTCTAGGTGTTTATTAAAGGGACATTGTCAGTCACTAGAGAGTCCTCAAATCTCATTCTTCAAACTGTTGAAGTCCTACCAGATATAGCTAAAGCCACAAGTCTAATGATGATCACAAATCCTCATCATTACCTCTTTCTTTGAAACTTTTGCCAATTTTATAATGATTTTGTATGATACCAAATTATATTGTGCTTTAGTGCTGCATATCTAACAAGACAGTCTCAGAGTAAATGTTAAATAAGCAAATAAAGGTAATGTGAACACCGTCCATTTTTGAATCATTTTAGGTAAAATGTAATTTTTGTGTTTTGTGGGAAAGAATTAACCAGACTTTGACTGTGAAAAGGCATTTTATTGAATGCTTCTGAGGAGATCCAAAAAGCCATAGAAATTGCAATATTCTCCCTATCCACCTTTCCACCTGCAGCCTCTATTTCGAAGTAAATTCATTTGGCAGTGTCCCTTTGTAATCTCTAATTTGGTCAAAAGTGGCTGAAGCAGTACAAGCTAACACATTCATGTAGATTGCTTTCTTTAATGCCTCTCATTGGTAATTCAGATACTACCCTCTGAGCCTTACTTTTTCCATTTCATATCTCTCACCTTTTCCCATCAGTTCCACCCCATTCATTCAAAAATAGATTAAAGCCTTTGTGTTCAGTATGTTGGTAACAATTTAAACCTGATAAATTCCTGGTCTGTGTTGCTGTACCAGAGTTGGATGGCTTCCACAGAGTTGACCATGCAAATTCTCTTGATGCCAAGCTACAAGACAGGGCTGGTCACTGTTCTTTTCTCCTGCCTTAGAAATATCTAAGAAGCACAAGTTCCTCTCAAGTCATTCAGTTAAATGCCTCATTGTGCTCTGTGTTTATCCAACACTGGTAATAATGAAGCTACTGTATTATAAAGTGGTTCCAGGTTAAATGATAAGCTTTTGTCTACCTACAACTGTGATTGAACTGTTATGTACAGTTTTGTTTTAGGTTTTAAATCATTGAAAACTTGATCTGAGGTGGCTTAGTTTTTTTTGTCCGAAATTGGTATTAGTCTCAAGAGAACGATGAATTTAAAATCAATGTTCAGATTTGATCGGATATTGCTATAAGTTGTTGGGAACGTTTGTATTCATTTATTGGGCAAAACACCACAGACTGAGTGGCTTAAACAACAGAGGTTGATTTTCTCATAACTCTGAAGGCTGGAAAGGCCAAGATCAAGGTCAGACAGGGTTCAGTTTCTGGTGAGGGCTCTCTTCTTAAGCTTTCAGACAGCCACCCTCTTGCTGTGTCCTCACATGGTTTTGGGGGGTGGGGGGCAGAGAGGGAGAAAGAGTGAGCAAGGGAACTCGGGTGTCTTCCCTTTCCTGTATGAGCTCCAGCCCTATCTGATTAGGGCCTCACCCTTAAGACTTCATTCAACCATCATCACCTCCCCAAAACCCCATTGCCAAATACCATCACATAAGGGGTTAAGGCTTCAATATAGGAATAGGAAACATTCAGTCCATAACAGTGAGCAGTATTTCTTCATAACTTTTTTCTCTCATTTGAAGAAATGTTCCTAACTTAAGTATAAATATTACTTTGGCAATTCCTGTATTGGGAGCTCTTTACCTCCCTCCCACTTTACCCTCCAAAAAGAAGAGAGTAAACTGGCGACTTTCAAAAATTTTTACCATGATCTGCAGTGAGAAATACATTTCTCTTACAACCCATTTTATGACTACAAATACATAAAACAAACAGAACTTCAAAAACTACTCTTACTAGGTGTCATGTAATTACTCTAGCTTCTGTTCTCTTCTATTTGTGTTTGCGTCTAATGCTGGTTGCAGCCTACTAAATTGACTTCGCAACCCACTAATGGCACGCAACCACAGTTTGAAAAACACTGATTACGGCTGGGTGCGGTGGCTCAAGCCTGTAATCCCAGCACTTCGGGAGGCCGAGACGGGCGGATCACGAGGTCAGGAGATCGAGACCATCCTAGCTAACACGGTGAAACCCCGTCTCTACTAAAAATTACAAAAAACTAGCCGGGCGAGGTGGCGGGCACCTGTAGTCCCAGCTACTCCGGAGGCTGAGGCAGGAGAATGGCATGAACCCAGGAGACGGAGCTTGCAGTGAGCTGAGATCTGGCCACTGCACTCCAGCCTGGGCGACAGAGCAAGACTCCGTCTCATTAAAAAAAAAAAAAAGAAAAAAGAAAAATTTCAACAGTGCTTCCGCTGCTTGGATTGTAAATATGAACTTCTGATTCAGATTGATGTGAGAGTTTTTCCTCTTTTTGCTGGTAACTTTCACTAGGACCTGAGGCAGATCCTCAAATCTCAGTCCTCTATTTTTTGTTGGTGGGCAGAGCCAAAGTAGCCTTTAGAATATTTAATGAGATTTAGTATTTGGGCCCTTTGCCATTGTTAAACTAGAGGATTGCATTGCCTCACTCAGAAAATGACCTGTTTCCTTTCAAATCCCATTAAGTTGGATAAATGCCACCATATTCATCTGTTTAGAAAAGTTGTCTTCACTAACAGTTTTCATAAATTTGTAGTTTTTCTTAACCTGACATGTATTCATGTCATTAATTGGAAATCTGTGCAAACTAGGAGTACAGAAACCCTTGGGGGAAAGGTCAAGAAATAAATACATTTACATATATATCAGACATATCAACCTCATTCTTGCCCTTTCCCCACTAAACCTAGATATTTCTTGGTCTGCTCTTCCCTTCATGTGTAAGCCATTAGGAAGTGTGAGCTGGGCTTAGGCTATTTTGGGATTTTCCTCTCAATGAACATGGCCCCTGTTTATTTCTCTTTTCATTCATGTTGACCAGAGTAAGCCATCTTTTTAGGTAAAACCTCTTCTCTTCTCTTCTCTTCTGAAGTTTTCCCTTCTAGGGTTTTTTGTTGTGTATTTGTTTTTGAGACAGAGTCTCGCTCTGTCATCCAGGCTGGAGTGCAGTGGTGCAATCTCGGCTCACTGCAGCCACCACCTCCCGGGTTCAGGTGATTCTCTTGTCTCAGCCTCCCTAGTAGCTGCGATTATAGGCGCGCCCCACCACACCTAGCTACTTTTTGTATTTTTAATAGAGACGGGTTTGCTATGTTGGCCAGGCTAGTCTCGAATTCCTGGCCTCAAGTGATCCCCCCAACTTGGCCTCCCAAAGTGCTGGAATTACAGGCGTCAGCCACCACGCCCAGCCAGAGTCCCTTTCTTAAATGTTTTTAAGGTATGAGTAAATACTGGATTTGTGTATTACTATCTGATGCCAAGATAAAAACTCTTCCTGAAATTAATGTTAATTGAATTCGTTTATTTGATAAATTTAGTGGTAAATTCAAGGAGTAACTATTGTCTTTTTGCATACAGTACTTCTTTCTCCTTCATTTGTCACGATGTTAAATGCTTCCAGGTTAAACCCAGCTCTCGGGTCCAGGTTCCTCAATTGCAGCACATTGCCTGATGGGCTGTTCTGGAAGGAAGTCATAGAAGTATTCTTAGAATATGTTTTATGGGGTTGGGTGCGGTGGCTCACATCTGTAATCCGAGCACTTTGGGAGGCCGAGGTGGGCGGATCACAAGGTCAAGAGTTCGAGACCAGCCTGGCCAACATAGTGAAACCCCACCTCTACTAAAAATACAAAAATTATCTGGGCATGGTAGTGTGTGCCTGTAGTCCCAGCTACTTTGGAGGCTGAGGCAGGAGAATCACTTGAACCTGGGAGGCGGAGGTTGTGGTAAGCTGAGATCACGCCACTGCACTCCAGCCTGGGCAACAGAGTGAGACTATGTCTCAAAAAAAAAAAAGAATATGTTTTATGATAGTTCCTCTGATTGTCTTTACTTTCTCCTACAATTAATTAATCTGAGATTTCATTTGACATATGTTCACTTAAATTCCTGTTTTGTTTACCCTGTGGGGTACAAAAGAGTGAAAGCATTGCAAGTTTTTTGTTTGTTTGTTTGTTTTGTTTTTGAGACAGAGTCTCGCTCTATCGCCCACACTGGAGTGCAGTGATGTGATCTCAGCTCACTGCAACCTCCACCTCCTGGGTTCAAGCAATTCTCATGCCTCAACCTCCCAAGTAGCTGGGACTACAGGCATGCATCACCTCACCCAGCTAATTTTTGCATTTTTAGTAGAGACGGGGTTTCACCATGTTGGCCAGGCTGGTCTCAAACTCCTCACCTCAGGTGATCTGCCCACCTCAGCCTCCCAAAGTGCTGGGATTACAGTTGTGAGTCACCGTGCCCAGCCAAAAGCATTATAATATCAAGTCATTCTTGCCTACCTTTTCTTTAAAAGGTCTCCAATAAACTCTGGTGCTGTATGTTAAAAAAAAAAAAAAAAACACACAACTAGTCATAATGGTAAAATTACCCTTTTCCAATTTGAAAGGCTAGAGAAGATAGAATATTTGAAATATAACAGGTGTTTAAGCAAGGTGTTTGACCCCCTAGTAAATAATCTGTGTGTAGTTTTTCTGAATGAGATCCCTTCTACCTCGTGAGTTTAGCGAAAGGACAGACCATTGAGGGAATGATGGGTAACTCTCTAAAAATAGAATACAGGCGGCCATGTTTCTGACCACTATGTGAGTACGCAGCAAAAGCCAGAATGTTGACCAGGAAAACTTATGTCCCAGCTTCCTACCCGGGACCCTATAGATTGATTTCACAGCTAGTGTCCAGCATAGTCCAAACCCCCGTTCTGTGCTTCATATAAAGATTAGCCCTTTCTAGTGCTTTATTCTTCTAGTATAAAATGTTGTTTTCTTTTTTCTTAAACTGTATATTCAGAATAAAATATGGGGAGAATTCTTTACAGAGAGCCTAAAAATCTGAAACTGGAATATTTTCATCTGCTTACACATATTTTTTCCATACCAAGCATGTGCACACCCAGTATTTTTTATTTCTTAAGAAAACAACTTTGTCTTAGTGGTTTTGACATAGAGGAACTAACATCAGATAGACAAAAGCTTCTCATTTAATTGAAAGATAATATTACTTACAGTATGAGCTAGCTGTATGGTGAAATAAACTTTCTCCATGTTTGGATCTGCAGGCCTACAAGACTATAAAAGAGGACAAAAAAAGATACAATGAAAGAATGTCAGGGTTAGGGCTGACACCAGAACAGAAACAGAAAAAGGCCGCATTATCTGGTGAGTATTCCCTTAATTCTTGCTATGATTTGAGACTCACAAAGGGAAAGTTATAAACAGTTGGGGTGCTGTGATTCATGGATGTCTTGTAGAAGCAATGGTCGTATGAGATTGTAAGCATCTAGAAAGTATGGTATTACCCTAGAACTGGGAGTGATTTAAAGCATTTGGCTGACATTTGGGTTTGAGAATAAAGCTAGTGATGATTATGATTGGTTGTTTTTCTGTATATTAATATTAGTCTCTTGCCTGGGCACGGTGGCTCACACCTGTCATCCCAGCACTTTGTGAGGCCGAGACGTGCAGGTCAACTGAGGTCAGGAGCTCGAGACCAGCCTGGCCAACATGGTGAAACCCTATCTATACTAAAAATACAAAAATTAGCCAGGTGTGGTGGCGGGCACCTGTAATCCTAGCTACTCGGGTACTCGGGAGGCTGAGGCATGAGAATCACTTGAACCCAAGCAGCAGAGGTTGCAGTGAGCCAAGATCACACTGCTGCACTCCAGCTTGGGTGACAGAGCAAGACTCTGTCTGAAATAAATAAATAAATAAATAAATAAATAAATAAATAAATAAATAAATAATCTCTTAAAAGGCAAGCTTAGCAAGGAAAACTATTGGAAAAGAGATGA
The DNA here is from genome assembly GCF_002776525.5 of Piliocolobus tephrosceles. NCBI lineage: Eukaryota > Metazoa > Chordata > Mammalia > Primates > Cercopithecidae > Piliocolobus > Piliocolobus tephrosceles. Next base: position 24,348,306 of record NC_045445.1, read on the forward strand.
AAACCATCTTTTTTTTTTTTTTTTCCTTTTTTTTGCCTAGGCAGGAGTGCAGTGGCCTGATCTTGTCTCACTGCAACTTCCGCCTCCTGGGTTGAAGCGATTCTCCTGCCTTAGCCTCTGGAGTAGCTAGGATTACAGGCACACGCCACCATGCCTGGCTAATTGTGTATGTTTAGTAGAGACAGGGTTTCACTATGTTGGCCAGGCTGGTCTTGAAACCCTGACCTCAGGTGATCCGCCTGCTTCAGCCTCCCAAAGTGCTGGGATTACAGGTGTGAGCCACCACACCCGGCCAAAAGCCATTTTTTAAATGAGGAAATTCTTCTGGTTTTGTTCCCCTGTTTTGTTCCCCTTTTGAGTCTTTGCAGTTTCGAGTTGCTAAAGGTATATTTGCTTTCCTAAAGCACATACCCTAGCCATCACTTCCATTTCACATGATTTGCTTCAGTTTTCAGAGAGGAATGTTTTAATCCTTTAATAAGCCCCACAGCTCTGGGTAGGCAATTTGTTCTGCTCTTTTCAAAAGCACCTCCTTATTCTTGACCATTGTATAATAATCCCCAACTGACCTCCTGGATTTTCTCCCTTTGTTGCTAACGGAAGGTGAAACTGAGCTTGATATTTTCCTGGTGATCTCTAGGAAATTGGTGGGAAGGGCAGAAGCCTAGTGATGTATACTTTCTAAATGTTTTAGAAGTAACTAAATATTTAAGCCATGTCCTAGTACCAGTTCAGAACTGATGAATGAATGACATTGGTGAAATCATTCTCCCATTTTTCACTTATGAAATGAAAGGGATACTTGCTTTTCCTCTCCCATCAGGATGCTGTGAAGATTGTTAAGGTTAGTGTAGGTCCTATGTTTTGCTAGCTTTATGTGGAGGATTGAGACAAGTGCAAGGTGATTTTTTTTTTAACAGTGGCAAAGAATCATCTGAGACTTCAAGAAGATTCATCCAGTGTGTTCTGTTGCTTTCAGCTTCAGAAGGAGAGGAAGTTCCTCAAGACAACGTGCCAAGTCATGTTCCTTTTCTGCTAATCGGTGGAGGCACGGCTGCTTTTGCTGCAGCCAGATCCATCCGGGCTCGGGATCCTGGGGCCAGGGTAAGGTACATGTTTTTTTTTGCTTGGCACAGAGGGTACAGTCTGCAAGTATTTAGCTAATGTGAACGTTTTGACATTTGCCTCTTAAATTACTTGGCTCTGATAAGCATCATGATTTTTATGTCTGAAGGTACTGATTGTATCTGAAGATCCTGAGCTGCCATACATGCGACCTCCTCTTTCAAAAGAACTGTGGTTTTCAGATGACCCAAATGCCACAAAGACACTGAGATTCAAACAGTGGAATGGAAAAGAGAGAAGGTGTGTTTGCTTACGTAAAACGAGCCTGACTAACAACTTCAGCTAAGCACAGGGAGTAGGTTAGGATTTTGCCACTGACTGTGTACAGTGAATAGGAGGGATGACTTGGCTGTCCACTAGAGTCTACTACGGTCCACACTTGGTACAGCTTAGAGATAACAGTCTACAAAGGGCAAGAGTCCTGGATTCTGTTACCAGATCTACCAACAGTTGATGGTGTAATATTGGCCTCTGAAATACTAATGTTCCTATTTCTGGAGCGTTTTTTTTTTTTTTTATTTCTGGAACCTTTATGTTAAGTTTCTTTAGGTGAAGATCAACTTGGCCTGTATTGTCACTTCTTTTTTTTTTTTTTTTCTTTTTTTTTGCGACAGAGTCTTGCTGCTCTGTCACCAGGCTAGAGTGCAGTGCAGTGGCACAATCTCAGCTCACTGCAACCTCCGCCTCCCAGGTTCAAGCAATTCCCCTGCTTCAGCCTCTCAAGTAGCTGGGATTACAGGCACGCACCACCACACCCAGCTAATTTTTTTGTATTTTAGTAGAGACGGGGTTTCACCATGTTGACCAAGATGGTCTCAATCTCCTGACCTTGTGATCTGCCCCGCCTCGGCCTCCCAAATTGCTGGGATTACAGGCGTGAGCCACTGTGCCCAGCCATCGCTTGTTTATACTTGCCTAGACATGTCCTACAAGAGCAGAAGAAAAGAAAATATTTAACAGCACTCTCTTTGACAGCCTAACAGGCATTTAGAATTTCAGGAGTAGAGTAAGAAGACTGTAAGGAAGAGCCTCTGTTAGAATTTTTGCATGACAGACTTGGAGATACAGGTCCAGAAGCTTTTTCCTTTTGAAGGACAACTTAGATCTCTTAATTCTAGTACCATGTTCTTTGGGTTCCAATTTTTTTCTCATTGGTGACCCCTTTGATACCGGACCAAATTTTACAAACTTACCCTTCTCCCTCACCCCCACTATCATGTTCCATTTTCAAACAGGATGTATACTTTCAATTAAGTTAGTGGCTAACTTTATATGTATATTTATGCATATATACATACATACATACATATTTTTAGAGACAGGGTCTGGCTGTGTCACCCATGCTGGAGTGCAGTGGCCAAATCATAGCTCACTGCAGTCTCAAACTCCTGGGCTCAGGTGATCCTCCCACCTCAGCCTCCTGAGTAACTAGGACTATAGGTGTGTACCACCATGTGCTTTTTATTAATTTAAAAATTTTTTTTCTAGAGATGAGATCTTGCTATGTTGCCCAACCTGTTCTCAAACTCCTGGCCTCAAGTGATCCTTCCGCCTTGAGCTCCCAAAGCACTGGGGTTACAGACCTGAGCCACTGCACCCAGCCAATATTAATAAACTAATTAATATTAATATATCATAGTTGATAACTGTTTGAGGTAGAGTCGTCTCAGGAGCTAGAATTAGTTGTTGCATGGAAGAGCACCATTCTGGACAACCCATTTGGGTGGATATGTGAATACCAGCTCCGTGAGTGCTCCACTTGTTCTTACTTTGAAATGAACCTAAATCTAGAGCAGGATCCTCAGCCTCAGCACTATTGACATTTGGAGCAGGATAACACTTTGCTGGGGGTGGGGAGCTGTCCAGTGCATCATAGGATGGTTAGCAGCATCCCTGGCCGTTACCCACTGGATATGAGTAGCATCCCTACCCAAGTTGTTACAACGTAGATTGTCTCTGGACACTGGCAAACATCCCCTGGGGGCAAAATTGCCCCAAGTTGAGAACTACTGATCTGGATGCCTGTATGTAAGCAAGTCATGACCACGATTTAACAGACTTGGAGACCTACTTTGGAAAACGTCCCTTAAAGTTTCTGATAATGGAAACAGTTTTATTAAAGCTATGGGGGAAGCTGATAACAGTTCCACATGCTTATAATATTCTCCCTCTCTTCTCCATACAGCATATATTTCCAGCCACCTTCTTTCTATGTCTCTGCTCAGGACCTGCCTCACATTGAGAATGGTGGTGTGGCCGTCCTCACTGGGAAGAAGGTGAGCTAGTAGATCGCGTCCTTTGTCAGGCTCTACGTACGTGTCCACCAGCCAGTATGGTGATGTGTGTTTCCATTACCATTTATGTCTGTCCTGCCATTGTAGCTCATCAAAGAAGGATCGAGCTGCTTTAGGTTTAATAATGCTGAGTGTGTCTTTCTGGGGAAAGCACTAGTATCAAAGCCTAGGGTAGCATGCTGACTCAACTTGACCCTAAAAGCTGTTATCTCTCCTGTTTGCTCTTCTACCCTTCCTCATCCTTCCTATTTTCCCACACTAACTTCTCTCTGGGATTATCGATGAGAAAAGATTGACAAATATGTATTATTCATTATAGTAAAATAATTTGGACATAACTCAGCATAGAAGATATTGTTAGACTTTAAAAAGTCAGTGTCTGAGTAATAAGGTCAGTTATTAGAGGGTATTTCTGGAGTCCCAGGATGGTTTTGTTATATTTTATTGTTGTTAATGGCAGGTACTAGAGTGTGTGTGTAAACTAATGGCAGTGTTCCGATAGGGAGGTGTTTTCTGAAGGAGCAAAACCCCAGAGTAGATGAGATACACAGCATAAATGGAGGGATTGTCCTTCGTTAAGAACATACCCACTTCTCCTGTAAGGGGACATTAGACAGAGAAGATGGATATAGGTTTGTTGATAAGCTGGTAATGAGACATTGTGTCCCCTATGTGTAAACCACACTCAGGCCCTGCCCTCTAGGGGCTAACATGTATTAGGCAGAAACATAAATACATAATCATAACACATAGGTGTGTAGTAAGAGAGACCTGTGCAGTATGTTGTGGGAGATACTGGGAAGCATGCCCAATTGAGTGATGACATCAGGAAAGGCTTTCTGGAGGAGAAGGTCTTACAGAATGGGCAGTCTTATGGAATGAAGAGGCATTCACCAGACTAGAGAAGAGTGAAGAGCATTCAAGTAAAAAAGAACAGCATTTAAGCAAAAGCACAGGGGTACAAAAAAGCATGTTTGGTGCCAGGAAATAGAAGCAGCTCGGTACTGACAGAGCAGTTAGGTACAAGTTAGGAAGTGGCAAGAGATGAAGCAAGGGGCCTGATTGTGGAGGGCTTTGCATGAAAGAGCTTTTTCTGCACTGGAGAGCTGGGGAGCTGTTGCCTTTTAGGCAATTGAATTTTAAATAATCACTATTGGCTGTGAGGAGGATGGATTTCAGTGAGAAAAGACTAGAGGGAGACCATTTCAGAGATTATTGCAATAATCTAGGCAACAGATGATGAGAGCCCAGATTAGAATAGTAGTGGTGTGATGATGATGAAGAAGAAGAAAGTAAGAGGTAAAATTTGTATAGTACCTATTCTAATCTTGTAAGCACAGTTATTAAATGCTTTATGTGTACCATCTCATTTTATCCTCCCAATAATCTTATGAGGTGGATATTATTTCCCTCTTACAGAGAAATAAGTTGACATTTTTAAAAATAAATAAATTTTAAATAATTTGCCTAAACTCACATAGCTAGTAAGCGGTAGAGAGAGAATTTGAACCCGGGTCTGTCTGAGGCCACAGAATTGGAACCCAGATATTCTGATTCCAGAGCCTAAACTATTAATAGCATCAGTGTACAGTGTATTAATTTTTTTTTTTTTTGAGACAGATTCTCACTCTGTTGCCCAGGCTGGAGTACAGTGG
>NC_045445.1:24353479-24364022 GCF_002776525.5 Piliocolobus tephrosceles
CAACCACCAAGCCTCATCAAGCATGCCTCCTAAGCATGCCTCAAGTGCTGAGATTACAGGCGTGAGCCATCATGTCCAGCCAGTATTACTTCTTGATAGAAAGGTGAAGAGAAGTAGGGAGCACACTTGAGGCATGCTTAGGAGGCATGCTTGATGAGGCTTGGTGGTTGGTTAAAGGTAGGAGATGGAGGAGGCAAAGATGATTTTCTAATTTCTAGCCTGCATGTCTCAGCTGAAAAAGACATTACAAGAGGAAGAGCTGGTTTAAGGGAGAAGATAAAATTCAGTTTTGGACCATTAAGTATGAAGTGGAATATCTGTGTGAAGGTGTCTTCTGGGCAGTTGGACATATGACTGCTACGCTCAGGGGACCTGGGCTCAGACAGAGAGTCGAGAATCATCTGCATATGTGTAGGAGTTGAAACCATGAGAGTAGGTGAAGCCTCCCAGGGAGAACTGATCTGGTGAGAAGAGGAGTAAGGCAAGGATAGAGCCCTGGGGAACCCCAATTTTTAGGAGGCAGGGTTAAGAAGAACCCACAAAGGAGACTAGGAAAGAACTTAAAAGAGTAGTATGAGGAAACCTGAGGACAGGAGCCAAGGATACAGGGAGTTTCAAGAAGGAGGATGTGATCCACAGTATTACTGTGGCAGAGGAATCTGGGAAGAAAAGAACTGTAAAATGCACCATGAGATTTGGCGGTTCAGATACCTTTGGGAGGCTGAAGCAGGTGAATCGCTTGAGGTCAGGAGTTAGAGACCAGCCTGGCCAACATGGTGAAAACACGTCTCTACTAAAAATACAAAAATTAGCCAGGTGTGGTAGTGCACACCTGTAATCCGAGCTACTCAGGAGGCTGAAGCACAAGAATTGCTTGAATCCAGGAGGCGGAGGTTGCAGTGAGCCAAGATTGCATCAGTGCACTCCAGCCTGGGTGACAGAACAAGACTACATCTCAAAAAAATAATAAAATAAAATAAAATAAAACAGATACCATTGGGAAGTTAGAAAAGAGGGTAAAGTACTCTTTCAAAAGATTTAAATGAGAAGAGAGAGATGGCAATTGGATAAAAGCATGAAGAGGACGTAGAATCAAAGGTGGGACCTGTTGGATGGGACAAGAATGTTAATAGGCTGGGCGGGGGTGGTGGGGAGCCCTCATCCCTCATGGGAAGCTGTGGAAGATCACATCTAATGGCTTCATTTGTTTTCACAATACAATAGAACATAAGATGGTTATCTGAGAGCGAGCAATGTGAGGGTTGAGTAGCGGGATTGGATTGAAGAGGGAGCTTACCAAGGACAAATCAAAGGAGGCTAAAGAAGCTGCATCAGATCTCAGTTCATGTCGTTGCCTCTAGAAAGCTTTACCCAACCCACCCTGACTAGATTGCATATGTCATATGTTCCCAGTACTACCTGCACTGTTCTTACCACTCATATCACATTTATCACTCTTGATTACTGTTAGTGCTTATTAAATTGTCCTGGCCACTAAACTCTGAAAGCAGTGAGGATCACTGTCTAAACTTGATACAGGCCGGGTGCGGTGGCTCAAGCCTGTAATCCCAGCACTTTGGGAGGCTGAGACGGGTGGATCACGAGGTCAGGAGATCGAGACCATCCTGGCTAATACGGTGAAACCCCGTCTCTACTAAAAAATACAAAAAAACTAGCCGGGCGACGAGGCGGGCGCCTGTAGTCCCAGCTACTCGGGAGGTTGAGGCAGGAGAATGGCGTGAACCCGGGAGGCGGAGCTTGCAGTGAGCTGAGATCCGGCCACTGCACTCCAGCCTGGGCGGCAGAGCAAGACTCCGTCTCAAAAAAAAAAAAAAAATAAATAAATAAATAAAATAAACTTGATACATAGTAGGTGCTTAATTGAATGGTCTCATAGCTAGTAAAGAGTGGAGCAAAGACTGGGTGCCTATTCTCTCTGACTCCAAAGCTCAAGCTCTTAACCATAAGAAGGAGTAGGGTGCAAGGGAATTAAAGGTACTGGCAAAAGAACAGTTTGGATGTTCTACCATCAGCCCAAATTAGTTAGAATGGAGCAGCTAGTCAAATAAGCAGAGAAAATTGAAAGCAAGTATAGGAGACAGACTGAGCGAAAGCTGAAGGGATGGAAAATTGTGACCAACAAGTAGGATAACTGAGGTAGAAGGAGCGGTTTAGGAGATAACAAGATGAGGAACAGTATGAGCCAGTTTACAAGGTCTTCAGTGAATCAGGAGGAGTAGCGAGGAGGTGGCTCAAAAAAGTGATTCATAGGAATATAGGACTCCTCTGATGTCCCTCAGAAGAGAATGAAAGTACAAGAATCTGGAAGCAGCAGACCAGTAACCTCAAGAAGCTTGCAAAATGCCAACACCTCCTCCTGGCCTTGCGATGTGGAGTGTGGGGGAACTAACAGCCTCTACATGTAAGCTCTCCTTAAGAGAGAGCCAAGTTTCAGTGAAGGCTACAAGTTGGAGAAAGCATTCTGTAAAAATGTTGTAGACGGAGGAGGGTTATTAACAAAGTAATAATAAGTAATTCCAAACAGCCAAATAAGAAAGGCTATTCTGATTCTCCTTTTCCACACATGGGGCAGGGCTTTGGGACTGTCATGACTTGCTCTAATGTTACTTGCTTTCTGTCTATTTCCACCATATGACTGCCTGAAAAAACTGGGTACCAGAAACTGTGGTTCCCATGATTACTTGGATATGGTTTCTTAAGGATCGCTTTAGGTCAAGAACTAATTCTTCTTATTGGGCTGACAACTTTTTTGTTTGTTTGTTTTTTGTTTTGTTTTGTTTTGAGACAGAATCTTTCTCTATTGCCCAGGCTGGAGTGCAGTGGCATGATCTCGGCTCACTGCAACCTTTGCCTCCCAGGTTCAAGTGATTCTCCTACCTCAGTCTCCCCAGTAGCTGGGACCACAGACATATGCCACCACACCTGGCTAATTTTTGTATTTTTAGTAGAGACGGGGTTTCGCCATATTGGCCAGGCTCGAACTCGTGGCCTCAGTGATCCGCCCGCCTCAGCCTCCCAGATTGTTGGGATTACAGGCATGAGTCACTCTGCCCGTCCTGGACTGACAACTTCTTATTGGCCTGGAGTTTGGGGGTGGTGATGGAAATATTCTGAAATCAGATAGTGGTGATGGTGGCACAACCTTGTGAATATATTGAAATCCACAGAATTCCACACTTTAAAATGGTGAATTTGATGTGAATTATATCTCAATAAATTTTTTTCAAAGCTGATTCATCTCTACCTCTTTTGTATATGTGTGTGACTGTACCAGGTAGTACAGCTGGATGTGAGAGACAACATGGTGAAACTTAATGATGGCTCTCAAATAACCTATGAAAAGTGCTTGATTGCAACAGGTGAGCATTTCTGGAGATGGCTTTCTTCCCTGATACAGCTCATTCAAGTTTTAGAGTCCAGCTTTCTCTGTAGAAGGTATTACTACTTAAGAAAATAGAAACCCAGACTCTCTGAAGTGGGTGTCTTCTCTTGGTCCAGAAGCTGGCTGTGTCCAGGCATCCTGGATCACCAGCCCTTCTGGATGATCCTTGCTCTTCTCCCGGTAAAGGCATGAAGAAGTTACCCTTTTTTCTCTCCCTGCTTAGCCTTCACCCTGTGCCCTGTGCCCTGAAAGTGATGTTGTTTGTGGCTTCATTGCCAGTTGCAATCAGAAACCAAGAGAGGAGACAGAAGCAATTCATCAAACCCATGTAGCTATGCTAGCTGGCAAATCCTCATGAGAAACTAGAAGAGAACATGGAAGCCAAAAGTAAGGCCTTTTGGCCACCTAGGGGGAGGGTGTACCCCTTGAAGACAGACTCTCAAATCTGCTTCTCAAAGACAACTGACAAAAAGCCTGCTGTGAGGCGAGCTGAAGGCAAACAAAGCCTTCATATCCTATCCTGTTGTTGCCGCCATGGTGCTAAGTGAAGAGGGCCCCACCTTTGTGTGGTGGAGGGAGTATTGTTTGGGCTAGCTTCTGCTTGTTGGGCTAAAGGGTTTTCCTTCTCTTATTTCCAGGAGGTACTCCAAGAAGTCTGTCTGCCATTGATAGGGCTGGAGCAGAGGTGAAGAGTAGAACAACGCTTTTCAGAAAGGTAATTGTCTGCTTTAGTGTTTTCTTTGTGTTGTTTTTGAAGAGGTAGTATAATCTTGCAGTCCCCAAGTACCCACCCGGGACTTGGGAGATCCAAGTTCTATTTATGGCTCTTCTCCAGACTTGTTATCTGGCCTTGAGCAAGTCACTTCCTCTCTCTGCACCTCAGATACCTCACTCAAGGGTTTTAAGCTCCTATGGAAAAAATGGAGTGTTTGTATTGCTTGCAATAGATCCTTCTGATTGCTCTTCCATAGTTGTTTTTTCCTGATGCGTTTGATTCATTGGAACCCCTTATAGCCTGTTGGCATTTTCATTGCAAGTGCTGTGTTGAGACTTCAGAAAAAAAAGTACCTAAAGAAAAAGCAAGGGGGTGTTCTGCTGCTTAACACTGTGCGTATAAAAACTGCTGTCATTTTTTCAGGGATAAGATTTGCCCTGTCTTTTTTCTTTTTTTTTTTTTTTTGAGACAGGGTCTCGCTCTGTCGCCCAGGCTGGAGTGCAGTGGCGCAGTCTCGGCTCACTGCAAGCTCTGCCTCCCGGGTTCACGCCATTCTCCTGCCTCAGCCTCCCAAGTAGCTGGGACTACAGGCGCCCGCCACTACGCCCAGCTAATTTTTTGTATTTTTAGTAGAGACGGGGTTTCACCATGTTAGTCAGGATGGTGTCAATCTCCTGACCTTGTGATCCCCCTGCCTTGGCCTCCCAAAGTGCTGGGATTACAGGCATGAGCCACCGCGCCCGGCCCTGCCTTTTTTTTTTTTTTTTTTTTTTTTTTTTTTTTTCCCGAGACTGAGTCTCATTCTGTCGCCCAGGCTGGAGTGCGGTGGCATGATCTTGGTTCACTGCAGCATCCACCTCCCAGGTTCAAGCGATTCTTGTGACTCAGTCTCCCAAGTAGCTGGAATTACAGGCATGTGCCACCATGACCAGCTAATTTTTTTTGTATTTTTAGTAGGGATGAGATTTCACCCTGTTGGCCAGACTGTGTACTGTCTTTTAAGTTCTTCCTAGAACAAGGTTTGTCAGCCTCTGCAGTATTGGCATTTTGAGCTGGATAATTGTAGTGGGGGCTGTCTTATGCCATTGTAGTATGTTAGCAGCATCCTGGCCTCTTGTACACTAAATGCTGGGAGCACCTACTTGCCCTCACAGCCAAAAATGTCTTCAGATATTGCCAGATGTCCTCCTGGGGAAGATAGGAACAAAATTGCCACCAATGGAGAACCACTGTTTATAGAAGGAATTTTACCATGAAGAAAGAAATTTGCTAATAACATAGAAGTTATAATTGAGTCACTTTATACAAGGAGAAAATTTACTGTTGCCAAAGATTTAGAAGAAACTACTTCCTAGTATTATTATGCTATGCCCCTTTTGGAAATTAATGGACTAAACTGATGTGGTCCTGCAGATTGGAGACTTTAGAAGCTTGGAGAAGATTTCACGGGAAGTCAAATCAATTACGATTATCGGTGGGGGCTTCCTTGGTAGCGAACTGGCCTGTGCTCTTGGCAGAAAGGGTGAGTATTGAGGAGTGACCTTGATATTCTTTCTCTAGTCTTGTACAGCTTTTCTGTGAATCCCAGAGATGTGTTTGGCAGGATCCGTAGAAAGAGTTTAATTAAGGTTTATACAGTGAAAAGCTAAGCACTGAGATTAGTTCTGGTGAGGGATCCCTTGGTGACCAAAAAGCTGTCACCTGAGCAACTTAACAGTGATGCTTTTTAATTTAATTTAATTTTATTTAATTTAATTTAATTTTATTTTATTTTTTTGAGACGGAGTTTCGCTCTTGTTGCCCAGGCTGGAGTGCAATGGTGCGATCTCTGCTCACTGTAGCCTCCGCCTCCGAGGTTCAAGCGATTCTCCTGCCTCAGCCTCTGGAGTAGCTGGGACTACAGGCATGCATCACCACAGCTGGCTAATTTTGTATTTTTAGTAGAGACGGGGTTTCTCCATGTTGGTCAGGCTGGTCTTGAACTCCCAACCTCAGGTGATCCACCCACCTCGGCCTCCCAAAGTGCTGGAATTACAGGTGTGAGCCACTGCACCCTGCCAACAGCAGTGCTTTCTTTCCTTTCCTTTCCTTTCCTCTACCCTCTATGCCAGGACTCCTTAGAAATAAAATATTAAGGAAAGTAACTTATGAAGATGATAAGGGCAATGCAGACTACAGAATTACAGGTGTCTTTGAACTGCTGCTTCCTGTAAAAAGCCAAAACCTTCTTTGGGCACATGATGGTTCCCAGCTTGACAGATCTGTGAGCTCCAGTTGGAATGTTTCATGGCAACTAGTTACCTTAATGTTCTTTTTCAGATATATGAAATCAGGGCTCTTTTCAGGAGGATGCTTCCTATTCAGAGGTTGCAAAGCACTTGTGTAAGCCTTAGGTGACTGCATGGGTGGAAGTACACAGAGTTCACCATCTGAAGCTTAATCTGGGGCCAGAAGTTCTGATACCTGTTGTATTTGCGTTACAAATGAACTTGAGCACCGAGGCCCTCATGCCCAGTGTCCTGTAAGTGGGCGCTCTGGCCTGGATTGCAGCTCTGCCCTGTCTTTAGTGAGGGCTGCCTGCTGCTCCTTTACTTCTCTTACTGTCTTCCTAGGATTGACTTTTGCTTCCTGCTATAACTACTCTGTTTCTTCTTCCCAGCTCGAGCCTTGGGCACAGAAGTGATTCAGCTCTTCCCCGAGAAAGGAAATATGGGAAAGATCCTCCCCGAATACCTCAGCAACTGGACCATGGAAAAAGTCAGACGAGGTAGAGAGACTGTTTCTAGATGCTGCCACTCTATTTCCTTTGAGTGTGACCTAAGGCAAACTTCGCTTCTATGGGAACCCTCTTGACATAAGCCCTATCACCTGGCCTGTAAAATGTTTCCACCATTCTCCAGTCAGCTAAGTTCATCTAGGTGTTCTGAATCACATGCCCCAAATTCCTGGAAGTGCTGAAAATGAGCCATGGGTGTAGGTCCTTGCGGCTCTCCAAAACTGCCTGTGTACTGATTATTGGTTTTACCATGAAGGAGACCACTGGTCAGCTTCCCTACTTCCCATGAAAGCGACAGCCTCGTAGGCTCACTCTCAGGTCTTGTTTGCCTTTACAGAGGGGGTTAAGGTGATGCCCAATGCTATTGTTCAATCGGTTGGAGTCAGCAGTGGCAAGTTACTTATCAAGCTGAAAGACGGCAGGAAGGTAAGGAAGGAAAAGACAGCCCACCAGGAGGCCTTCCAGTTCTCCACTCCCCTTGCCTCATTCTTACTCCTTCATTTGACACCAGTAGATTATTTTTCCTGGCAGTTGCCATTAACCTGATATAATTTTCGGAATTAACTACCCCTCCATTAAAACAGAATGATGAGAGCCAGAGGAGACACCTGTGAACCACTTTCCCTTAGCCCCTTTCTATCTGTCTCACAGAGTTTTGAGTCCTGGCTAGGGTGGCAGATTTCTGTTCGAATGACATGGGGGATGTGCATGGGATGGGGTGGTGGAGGCTTATGAAATAGAACTTAAAATCCATTTACCAGAGGTAAGTTAACCCATGATTTTTTGAAGTCCCAATTCTTAATGGCATGATGGGCCATTGTTACGCCTGTAGGCATACATGGGAACTGTGGTAATTGACTGAATTATTTCTTTTTTTACCTCAGGTAGAAACTGACCACATAGTGGCGGCTGTGGGCCTGGAGCCCAATGTTGAGTTGGCCAAGACTGGTGGCCTGGAAATAGACTCAGATTTTGGTGGCTTCCGGGTAAATGCAGAGCTACAAGCACGCTCTAACATCTGGGTGGTAAGTGTGCTACAGCATGACAAGGCACAGTTCATTCTCCCTAGCCTGTGAACAGGTCTGCCCGGTGGTGTGCTAAAGCTCATCAGCCTAACCAAATAGGGTCAGAGTGTTTAGAGGCTGAGGGTACAGAATAGAAATGTGTGGGCCAGGTGCGGTGGCTCAAGCCTGTAATCCCAGCACTTTGGGAGGCCGAGACGGGCGGATCACGAGGTCAGGAGATCGAGACCATCCTGGCTAACACGGTGAAACCCCGTCTCTACTAAAAATACAAAAACTAGCCGGGCGAGGTGGCGGGCGCCTGTAGTCCCAGCTACTCGGGAGGCTGAGGCAGGAGAATGGCGTAAACCCAGGAGGCGGAGCTTGCAGTGACCTGAGATCTGGCCACTGCACTCCAGTCCGGGCGACAGAGCGAGACTCTGCCTCACAAAAAAAAATATATAGCCTAGAAATGTGTGAACTGCTTGATTCAGAAGACCAGGTATGGCCTCATGTGCAAGCTAGTGGCAGATAAAATGAGCAGTGTGCATGCCTGCAGGAGTAGAACTCTTCCCGGTTCTACTTCTTGGCATCAGCCACTGGCATAACCCCTGGTGGGCATGCACATAGCTTTCAGATGGATCTGCTGTTCCCTTTGCTCAAACGTGAATCCAGAGGATGGAGGATGAAGCAATTTATAACCTGTTCCCTAGAAAGGAAAATTACGCTGTTTTCATTTTCCTTGAGTACTATTTTTAGCTGTTTTTTTACAATCTATTATGACACAAACAAGACTATAGTATGTAGGAACCATGAGGTAATTTCCCCATTGCTAGTTACAAGTGTATTGTGTGTGTTTATGGACTCTGCAACTAAGGACATGGGCACCTTGGAGGAATTTTTTTCCCCCTCCAAACCTTGCTTTAAAAAAAAAAGATGAAATGTACTGGATTTTTTTTAACTTGTTATAAAAGTAATACGTGGGCCAGGCAAAGTGGCTCACGCCTGTAGTCCCAGCACTTTGGGAGGCTGAGGCAGGTGGATCACTTGAGATCAGGAGTTTGAGACCAGCCTGGCTAACATGGCAAAACCCCGTCTCTACTAAAAATATACAAAAATTAGCTGGGTGTAGTGGCACAGGCCTGTAATCCCACCTACTTGGGGGGCTGAGTGAGGCAGGAGAATCACTTGAATTCAGGAGGCAGAGGCTGCAGTGAGCAGAGATCACGCCACTGCCCTCCAGCCTGGGCAACGACAGAGCAAGACTCAGTCTCAAAAAAAAAAAAAAAAAAAAAAAGGAATATGTGGTCAATGTAGAAGACAGACAAGGAGAGAGGAAAGTCACCTGCAGCAACCATTAATATTTTGGTGAATTTCCTTCCCTTTGTTTCCTTGCATGTAGGTTTTATTGTTGGTTTGTTTTATTCGTGGCAAGCATACTATATATAGTATTCTGCTCTTTTCCACTTAACACCATAAATGTAAGCATTTTCTATGTTGCTTCAGACTTTGTAAACAGTTTAATGACTATATGTTCCATTAAGTGAACTCACAGTTTACTTTACCGTTGCTTACTCGTTGGATTTTTAGGTTGCTTTGGGGGAGTCTAAATAGCCACAAAGATGAACAAAGGGTTAGAGAGCTCAAATACCACATCCTTCGTGAAGCTGGCCCAGTTCACCCCCGGCTGGAGGTTCTTGCCCTCTGCTTGAAATACTTGACTCCTTTAATCTGTACCTTTCATATGGCACATTACTGTTTACATTGCTCTGTAGTTATGAGCAAGGCTGTATCTTTCTGTACTAGGTTGTATGCTCCTCATAGTCAAGGTCCATGTCAGTTTTGTCTCAGCAACCCGGACAACATAATACTTTTGTATATAATAAGTACTCCATAAATATTTGTCAAATGAATGAATACTGAATGACAAAAAGAAATCTAAGAAAACATTTCTAGGTGAGAGGCAGTCACATCCAAAAACTGGTTTCTACATATAGAAAAGAATATTCTGCAAATCATGGTTATTAAATATCCTGTCTGTTAAGGAAAGAACAGGAAGTAGGCATAAGTAAACCGAACTATAGAAGATTTAGGTTAGCTTTATGGAAGCAGAATAGACTTTTTTTTTGGGGGGGGACGTAGTCTCACTCTGTTTCCCAGTCTGGAGTACAGTGGCACGATCTCGGCTCACTGCAACCTCTGCCTCCCGGGTTCAAGCCATTCTCCTGTCTCAGCCTCCCGAGTAGCTGGGATTACAGGTGCTCGCCACCACACCCACCTAATTTTTTGTATTTTTAGTAGAGATGGGGTTTCACCGTATTGGCCAGGCTTGTCTCAAACTCCTGACCTTGTGATCCGCCCACCTTGGCCTCCCAAAGTGCTGGGATTATGGGCATGAGCCACTGCTCCTGGCCTGGAATCGATATTTTAAAATGAGATCTCAGGCCAGGCATGGTGGCTCACACCTGTAATCCCAACACTTTGGAAGGCTGAGGCAGTCACATTGCTTGAGCCCAGGAGTTCGAGACCAGCCTGGGCAACATGGCAACACCCCATCTCTAAAAAAAAAAAAAAAAATTGGCCGGGCGCGGTGGCTCAAGCCTGTAATCCCAGCACTTTGGGAGGCTGAGACGGGCGGATCACGAGGT
>NC_045445.1:24384022-24401498 GCF_002776525.5 Piliocolobus tephrosceles
TTTGAAATGGAGTCTTGCTGTGTCATCCAGGCTGGAGTGCAGTGGTGCGATCTTAGCTCACTGCGACCTCTGCCTCCCATGTTCAAGTGACTCTCCTGCCTCAGCCTCCTGAGTAGCTGGGACTACAGGCACGCACCCACACACAGGCGAATTTTTGTATTTTTAATAGAGATGGGGTTTCACCATGGTGGCCAGGCTGGTCTTGAACTCCTGACCTCAAGTGATCCACCCACCTCGGCATCCCAAAGTGCTGGGATTACAGGCATGAGTCACCGCGCCCAGCCTAGTTTTGCTTTGTTTGGTTTTTAAAGAAGAAAAGTGAGGCTCAGAGAGTTTAAGTGACTTGCCCAAAGTCACACAGCTGGTAAATAGTAAGCTGAAATAGGAACCCAGGTCTGTCTGAGGTTACAGACCACTGAACTCTTAGCAAAATGGGAAAGTGTGTGTGTGCGCGCGCATGTGCAGACATGTGTGTCCATTCGTGAGTTTCAAAGTCAAGGTAAAGAGGGCTTAGGGACATCTGGGACCTACCCCAAATTTGAGAGGGCACCATCGTGGACGAGAGGCCAGCAGAGAACTGTGTGTCTCCAGGATCTGGAATCCCCTGGGAAAAGCATGCCCGCTTGTAAAAGACAAAGTGCTTGTTTTGGGGACTTGATTCCGAGTACCCAGGAGGTCTCAGGGGCCGGCGCCCCAGTCCAGCCACAGGATCTTTCCCTGGGAACTTGTCATCTGCAGCTGCCTTTGTGGCCATCATCCACCACCACTCCTGTCCCCCAGTCCTGCGCCTGGGATTATCCTTTCCCAAGGCAGGAGAAGCAGGCCGATGCTGGAGGCTGAGCGGGTCCTTCAACCTGAAGCCCTTTAGAAGGCCCACATCCCCTGGGGCCCCTTTAGTCTTGCTGCTTTCTGCCAAGGCTTAGGCCTGGCTGCCCCCCACCCCCAATAACGCCACGTGGAACTATACAGAGTAACAATTCCCAGCGGACTCTCTCCAGAGCCTCCTATCTGCAGATCCATGTAGGGGGCGGTGTTGATGTTGAGGCAGGTCAGAGAGGGCAAAGGGGAGATAGAAGGGGAGTGTGCGAGAGTGGCTTTCAAGTGGGCGCGTGGAGTAGAGCAGCCTGGCTTTGGACAGGGGAAGAAAGGTAGGCATGGGCTTTCTTCCAGCACCCGAACTCTGGCTGTCTTTGCACTTGCTGGGCCAGCCCCTCTCCCCCTAGCCCTTCCCCTGACTCACATCTTCCCTGCGTCCCCCACCCCAACTCCTCGCAGGAGTCCTAGACTCGACTTCCCTAAGAAGTCGCCGAAACTCTCCAGTCACCCCAGGTGTTCCGCCCCGGATTCTGCGGAGTCGGGCATATCGTTGCAAAATTGTATCCTCTGGGCATCTCGCGGCCTCACCCACCGCACGGCCCGCGCTCCCGCTGGGGCCCGCACACCCCAGGAGCTCAATAATGTGGAGCGCAGGGCTTGGCCCAAAGGCGTCAAGCAAGTCTCCACTTGCACGGGCCGAGGGGGCTGGACGAAACCTTCCCAAGTCCGCGGGGAAGGGATTTCTCTGCGGGGCGTTGTGTGGGGGCTTCGCACCGGGAAGGGTGCCGAACGAGCAGAGAGCCCCGGGGCCCGCTGGCAAGAAGCAGAGTAGGGGGCGCCCGCCCGGGCCACGGCGCCCGACGCGGGCTCTGCGGGCGCCCTGCCTCGTGGTCCCCCGGGCGCGAGCGAGCCGGGAGGGAAAGGAGAGGCCGCACGGGCCCCTGGCACGGCTCCCCCTGCCGTGCTGGCGACCGCGGCGGGCGGGCCGGGGCGGAGGGGCGCTGTTTCCACCGAGATGCCTCGTCCCTCCCTCGTTCCCTCCCCCACCCCGCCCGCCCGCGGTCCCTCCCGTCGGTCCCTCCCTCCGGCTCTTCCCTCCCTCCCGCCCTGCCTGCTTCGCGCCCGCCCCAGCCGCCGCCTGCGGGGACGTGTGTGTCTCTAGTGCAATTTCCCCTTTCGCTCGCTCGTTTCGGTGCAGGTCTGCGCCGGCTCGCGCCCCCTCCCCGGGTGCCCCTGCCGCCCCCTGTCTTGGCCCGGCCCTCCCCGGCGTCCGCCCAGCTCCCCGCGCGCTCCACCCCGCCCCCTGCCCCGTTTTATCAGGGGCGCCGCCGTCTCACCTGGTATTTGCATCTCTCCCTCCAACTTGCCATTGGCGGCGCGACGTGTGGGAGAGCCCTGCGCCTCACCCGCCCGGACCAGCCTGCCCCGGCGCCGAGGTGAGTCACGGGCGCGGGGTGGCGGGGGCAGGCGGGCGGGGAGGAAAGGCGGGCGGGGAGGAAAGGCGGGCGGGGAGGGAGGGCGGGGGACGGCGGCCCCGGCGGCCGCGGGGACGGACCGGGCGCCGCGCTCAACTTCCACTTCTCCTTTCGCCGGCGCCGAGTTCCCGGCGCCACTCGCCCGGCCACCGAAGGGAGAGGACGGGCTGGCGGGGCTGGGGACCCGCGTCTCGGCCCCCGGAGCTGGGAGGGGACCACGGAGACAGACCCCGGCCCGGCGACCAAGCTGGGCCCGTGAGCCACTCGGCCTCAGGTACGTCGATGGCGCCGGTTCTTCGAGCCTTCGGGGACCTGGAAAAGTTTGCCTGAGGGCGGAATCGAGAGCGCTGGGGCCCCGGCGTGGGGCTGGGGGCCCGGGGAAGGGCGGGAGAGTCGCGGCGTGTCGCGAGCCGCCCTGGCGTCGCCCCGCCGCGCGTGTGCTGGAGAACCCGGGCTCTCCATCCCGGGATGGAAATGGAATGGATTCCCCGAGTCGGGGAGTCGGGGTAGGGACCCCTGTTTTCCCTCGTCCCCAGCAGCCCGGGTTCCGTGACGGGGCCGATCGTGACAGCGGGGCCCCCAGAAGCTGGGCGCCCGAGGACAGAGGAGGTGGGGCGGACTGTGGCGGAGCTGCTAGATTGATCCGACTGCCCCCGGGGCTTCTGGGGCCAGGGCTTTAGGGTCACACGCTTACACGCGCACGCAGACCTATGACTTGGAGAACTGGATCGCCAAAATAGAGACCTCTTGGCAGGGGCCAGAGTTTCCGTGTGAGCCAGCCTCCAGCCTTCCCGCTCCCGCGTTCCCGCTCTCCCCGGCTCTCCCGCCTCCCCGTTCCCTCCCGGGCCGCCGCCTAGGGGACTCAGCAGCCGCACCGTGCGGGGTCCCCTCACGCCAGCGCCTTGCTTTGGAGGCTTGAGGGACTGCTGAGGCGATGACCGCTTTATGAATTCCTGGCTCCTCCACCGCACCCTAATCCTGATGCCTTTTTCTCACCACCGTATGCCTGGACATCACCTTCCTGACCAGAGTCACCTCCCGAACCCTTGGCACCTCGGCTCAGTGAGGTCCTCCTGGGCCGTCCCCGCCCCTCACCATACCCCAGCTGAGGGATTTGATGGCCATTTGATTCCTGCCCCTCATCCCTAGGCCTGTGATAGAGAGGCCTGTCTGGTCCTGCAGCTTCTTCTGGTTAATGTTTGACAGTTCATTGTGGCTAATTATTTTAATTAGCTCTTAAAGTGGGAAGGAACAGTTAACCTTGGACTTCTCGATTTTGGCCTGGTGGGGCCTCAAATGGGAGGAGTGCTGGGGAGGTGGGGAGGTAGGAGCGGAAGTGAGGTCACCACTCCAGGGCCTGAACCACCACTGCTCAGCCCCAACAGCTGGTGGGCACGCCCATTGGGGACTCACCCCCTGCGAACTGACCCCTGGCCCTAGTGCCAGGTTGGAGGTGGGTGAAGGGAACAGTTCTAGCTCTTCCCTTTGTGGAGACTTTGGCACTGAAAATGCCCGGGGAACACGTATGCCCAGCAAGAATGCCAGTCCTTCCTTGCAGTTAGTTACACTGGGTTTTCCTGGTTATAAAGTGCTTTCTCGACCATTAATTCAGACTCAGTGCATCCAGTACAGGAGCAGCTTAGGGGGAGCTCTCTGGAATTCAGTGAAGATTATCAGGGAGGACTTCCTATCCCAGCCAGCCGGTGTGAGGAAGAGGCTACCTTGCATGTGGTTGTTTCTGGGGCTGGATTCAGAGCCTGAGATCTCTTGTTGGGGGCTGGTGCGGGGGGAACCATGAAGCAGGCTGCATACTACCACCCTCACCCAGCCTCTTGCTGTGAGCCGAAGGAGTGGCTTGTTTGCAACTATGTCTGGCATTCCTCCCTCTGCTGCACTGTTTGCTCGGTGGTTGCTCAGGAACTGGCGCCCACCCCTGGACAACCTAGGGGCCCAAAATCCACTCTCCCTCACCTAGTGCTAAGTGGTGACACAGTGGCTTCTGTCTTCTCTGGCGTATACTGGAATCTAAAAAGGAGGGTGCTGTGGTCTGTCTCTAGGGGTCTGATGGATAGCATGTCCAAAATACCCCTCATCCTGCAAGAATTAGGCCCTGTGTCGCAGAGACCCAACTAGACACAGGCGGAGGAGTTTGCTTTCCTGGGGAAACCTCTACTCTTCCGCTCTTAAGCTTGGCCTTCATCCTTTCAACATCCCCTACCCCTGCAATTTTCTCATCTTACATCCAGTTTTTGTTTATGTTTAGTGTTTTGTTGGTTTTTTTTTTAATTCAGGGTCTCACTTTGTCACCCAGGCTGGAGTGCAGTGGCATAGTCACAGCTCACTGTAATCTTGAACTCCTTAACTCCAGTTCTTTTTTTTGAGATGGAGTTTCTCGCTCTTGTTGCCCAGGCTGGAGTGCAATGACACGATCTCGGCCCGCCGCAACCTCTGCCTCCCCGGTTCAAGCGATTCTCCTGCCTCAGCCTCCCAAGTAGCTGGGATTACAGGCATGTGCCACCATGCCCGGCTAATTTTGTATTTTTAGTAGAGACAGGGTTTCTCCATGTTGGTCAGGCTGGTCTCAAACTCCTGACCTCAGGTGATCCACCTGCCTCCGCCTCCCAAAGTGCTGGATTACAGGCGTGAGCCACCGAGCCCAGCTACCTCCAGTTCTTAAAGCCTGACTGTCTAGGTTGAAATCCCAGCGTTGTTATTTACTAGCTATGTTATCCCAGTCAATTGTATGCCCCAGTTTCCTTATCTGTCACATGAAACCTACCTTATAACACTTTGGTGAGGATCAAATATATGAATGAATACATATAAGATGCTTATTAGAATAGCACATGGCACACAGTAAGTGCTAGCTGCCCTTATGATATTGCCTAATGCAGCGCCTAAAACTCAGATTCAATTCGGCAAACACTCGCTCAGAGCCAGTCCTAGTACCAGGCCCCAACGAAGTGGCAGTGAGGAAAACATGGATGTGAGGAAGACACCACCTGCCTTCCGGGATTGTGTGTACCTTTTCGTGTGGGCTGGAGTCGGAGCAGGGGTATGGGAGGGGGCCAGGGAGAGGGGATACATCGTCTATGTAAATAATTGTAATTGGAAGCCGGGATCAAATCCCTGAGCCTGTGTGGGGGATCAAGCACCCTAGACTTGGGGGCTTCTCGTTGCCTGAAGACCTTGGCCAGATTCTGGTCTCGATGCACCCCCCCACCCTCCCCACACACAGAGTCTTGTCTAGGATTTGGGTGAATGAGAGGGAAAGGGACACTGGCTTCTCTTCTTTTCTTTTCTTTTTTTTTTTTTTTTTTTGAGATGGAGTCTCGCTCTGTCGCCCAGACTGGAGTACAGTGGCATGATCTCGGCTCACTGTAACCTCCGCCTCCCAGGCCCAAGCAATTCTCCCTGCCTTAGCCTTCTGAGTAGCTAGGATTACAGGTGCCCACAACCTTCCCCAGCTAATTTTTGTATATTTTAGTAGAGATGGGGTTTCACCATGTTGACCAGGCTGGTCTTAAACTCCTGACCTCAGGTGATCCGCCCGCTTTTGCCTCCCAAAGTACTGGGATTACAGGTGTGAACCATCGTGCCTGGCCAGGACACTGGTTTCTGCATGAGCTACAGATGGCAATCTTGCAGGATGTCATTTGTTGGGTTCCAGGGCAGGATGGCATTTCTTAGGGACCCCCCCCCATACATCCTATAGCCCCCCAACAGTGGAAGGGCTCATGTCTGCCAGGCCCCCTGTCTCCCCAGGATCCCCCACTGAGCTGGGAAAGGCCCTGAGCAGCCTTCTGTCCTCAGGGTAGGGCCTGACCCCAACCCGGGCTTGGCATCTCTCCTGGATTTCTAAGCTGCAAAGAGGTTTCTGGCTTCTCTTCCAATTTATTCTCTTTGTGGTTCTCAGACTGAAAACTACTTCTGCAGGGGAGAAAGGAAACTCCTGCAAGGTACCCACAATCCCATAGGTGCTTTCCTAGGGTCAGGGGCTTTTCTCATCAACACCAACCTGCCTGCAAATCTCTGGCTGCTGAGCCTCGTGTGTCCTGTAATAGCAGCCGCACTGCTAATGCCCTGTAGCTCGGGCCCCAGTGCTGGTTGCCAAGAAACTGCTGGTCGGGGTGCTTATGAGGGTTCTGACCTCATAGGGGCTGCTGAGTTTCAATTCAACAGACATTTATTAACACCTACTGTGTGCCCAACCGATGCTAGGCGCCGTGGGGGAGATGAGAGGAGGAGGCGCTGGGGAAGAGATGACTAAGACAGTGAAACAATCAGAGGCGAGGACAAGCAGCCGGGCCAGTGGCTGGTCAGGTGCTAATTGTGCTTGTTGGAGCAGAGGCCAGCGCGGCCGGGACTGGAGGTCAGCAGCAGCTGGAGGAGGGAGGGAAGGCTTTGTGAGGGATGCGGGCCTAGGCTAGACCTTGAAGGGGGGTGGGGGGAAGCAAGGGGGAGATTTGGCTCAGCAGAAAAGGAAGAAAAGACGCCTTTCTCTCTATTCCCTGGCCACGAACTGACCTTCGAAGCCTGGATGATTGTTTGGCAAGTGCGTGTCACATAAAAGACCAGGTCAGCGAGTGTGGGTGGCTCGGTGCAAACCCCTGTCTCCACTCCGGGAGATACAAACTGGCTGGCCAGCCTGCCACCCAAGCTGAGGGGATTTCATTTGAAACCCCTCCCTCACCAGACACACACACACACACACACACACACACACACGCCCCTGGGGAGGGGGAGAGACGGCAGGGGAGACGTAGAGCACTTAAATGACAGGAAAACTGACATGCCACACGTGCTCATGGCAGTCGCAGGCTGGCTGGATCCCACCTTTCCCTAGGGTTTTGGGATTTCTCTGGACGCCCAGAGCTTCAGGTGGAGGAGAGAGATTTTCATAATTGTTCCCCACTCCACCATCTGGGAAGTGAAGAATGTAGAGTTTCATGTGTTTCTGCCCAGACCGCTAAGGACTAGCCATATATTGCTTTGACTGATTCTGTGTCTCCCAAGGCTGGACATGGAGGAAGCTTGACCCTTGTTGGGTTTAATTGGATAAAAAACTCCCAGACATCCCCCTGCCACATGCACACACTCATCATTTTCCCTCTCTCACTGCCCTGCCCCCTCCCCAGCACATTTCAGCACCAAAGGGACATACCAGAGGGCCCTGACTTCTTGGTTGGGAAATCATGCCCTAAGGTAAGTTTCTCAGCAAAGAGACCCCAGCCTGCTTCCAGGGTAAGGAGGAGGGTCAGAGAGCAGGGAAGGGTGTTTTATGCAGGAAGGTCTGCAAGGGAAAGTGCCAGAACATTTCTCAGAGAGGCTAACAAGAAGCAAGCTAAGTAGTTTGTCTAGGCTGAGCAAGCTTTCCCATGAGTTGCTACCTTCTTTTTTTTTTTTTTTTTTTTTTAATTTTTGGGCAAGGGCCCGCTCCTGTACCCAAGCTGGAGTGCAGTGGCGTGATCTCGGCTTACTGCAACCTCCACCTCCCAGGTTCAAGCAGTTCTCCTGCCCCAGCCTCCCAAGTAGCTGGGATTACAGGCGTCCACCACCATGCCCAGCTAATTTTTTTTTTTTTTTTTTTTTTGGTATTTTTTAGTAGAGACAGGGTTTCACCATGTTGGCCAGCCTGGTCTCGAACACCTGACCTCAGGTGATTCACCTGTCTTGGCCTCCCAAATTGCTGGGATTACAGGCGTGAGCCACCGCGCCGAACCAAGTTGCCACCTTCTTGATGGGTTATTTTCTTGGCCCAGTGTGGGCACTTCCTGCCTCTCAGAACACCTGACTCTCCTGAAGCTTCCTTTCCTCTTCCAGTGTGACCCAATATCCTTCCCAATACACGTTATTGTCTAGAGGAGGAAGAGCACAGGCTCTCTACATTAATATGCCAAACTTACTGGCTGTGTGACTACTTGCGATTGAGCTAGTTACTTAACCACTCTGGGAGTCAGCGCCCACCTCACAGGGTTGGAGTGAAGCTTAAATGAGACAATGCATATAAAGCACTCAGCAGAGTGCCTGTATGTAGTACCCACCCAGTAAGTGTTCACTGCTGTTATTATTATTCCTGTAACAGTTATTATTATTGTCACCATTTCCCCTTCACACACCCTTGAGTTTGCCAGGCTCTAGGGACCAATCACTTCTTTGGCAATGCTGGCAGGGCATGCCACACCCATTTCTGAAACTAAGAGGGAGATTTTCCAGGTTTTTCTGCTTTTTGTTAACTCGGCCATTGCACAGGATGGGAGGAGGATGTAATAGAAGGTGTGTGTGTGTGTGTGTGTGTGTTTGTAATATACTGAAAGGCAGGCAGTGCTGTAGTGAGCAAAACTCAAATCGTTAATATTTGTATTAACATGGCCTTCTTTAGTCCTTCACCATTTTCATTTTGAGCATCATTCATTGCAGAAATAAGAGTAAGTTAGTTTCGTTGAGAGAAGGCCTAATGTTGTACTCCTGGGAACTGTTTAGCAATCATCAGATTGTTGTTATTACCCTACTGAGTGTAAAATTCTGGGAGCCAACTGGCTGACTACCACTCACTCTCACCCTTCACTAGAATAGATGATGGGTCCATTCTGGGCCAATGCCCAGAGGCCTTGAGTTGAGGCTGGGGCACTGCCTTTGCCCATAAGAGCTCCCAGGGGACTAGCGGCCATTCCCCTTCCAGAGGCCTCCCAGAGAGTAACTTGGAGGTTCCATTTGCTATTGACTGGATTGTGTTTGCTTCAGGAGCCTGTGACCACCCGCAGGGACAGGCGGCCTAGGATAAACTGGACCACCCCTGAATAAAGCACTCCACTCCAGTCCCTTGGTCCCCACCCCTCAGTTAGAACTGCTAGATTTTGGGGGATGGGAGAGCAATTATTCTTAACCTCCCGAAATTCCTGATGACCCGATAACAAGGAGGTACTTAGACATGGAATGAGGAGCTAATCTTTTTCCTATAATGCCCCCTGAGGATAACAGAGGCTATTTCAGCTCCGCTAATTCTGTGAGAATCTATGCACAGAAAACACCTGTCTCATTAGGTGACCACTTCTAATTAGCCATTCTAATAGGTGTGCAGTGGTATCTCATTGTGATTTTAATTTGTATTTCTCTGATGACTGATGATGTTGAACATCTTTTCATATAGTTGCTGTCCTTATGTCTTCTTTGTTGAGGTGTCTATTCAAATCTGTTGCCCATTTTAAAACTGAATTGTTTGTTGTCTTGTAGTTGAGTTGTGAGAGTTCTTTATATTTTTTGGATACAAGACTTGCATCAGATACATGCTTTGCAAATACTTTCTCGTAGTCTGTGGCTTCTTTTAATCCCCTTCTCAGTGCCTTTTGACTTCAGCATACATTTTTAATTTTGATGAAAGTGCACCTTTTCAATTTTTCTTTTTATGGATCATAGTTTTGGTGCTGTAGCTAAGAACTCTTCCCCTAGCCTTAGTTCACAAATATTTGGTCTCATATTTTCTCTTATAGGTTTTATAATATTAGTCTTTACATTTTAGTCTATGATCTGCTGAGTTAATTTTTCTGTTTTCTCCCTCCCTCCTTCCTTCCCTCCCTCCCTCCCTCCTCTTTTTCTTTCTTTCTTCTTTCTTTTCTTTCTTTCTTTCCTTCCTTCCTTCTTTCTTTCTTTTTCTTTCTTTCTCTCTCTCTCTCTTTCTTTCTCTCTTTCTCTTTCTTTCTTTCTCTCTCTCTCTCTCTCTTGCTTTCTTCTTTCTTTCTTTATCTTGGTCTTGCTTGTTGCCCAGGCTGGAGTGCAGTGATGTGATTATGGTTCATTGCAGCCTTGACTTCCTGGGCTCAAGTGATCCTACCACCTTAGCCTTCCAAGTAGCTGGGACCACAGGAGTGTGCCACTATGCCCGGCTAATTTTAATTTTTTTTTGTAGATGTAGGTTCCCACTATGTTGCCCAGGGTGATCTTGAACTCCGGGCCTCAAGCTATCCTCCCAACTCGGTCTCCCAAAGTGCTAGGATTACAGGTGTGAGCCACTGCACCCAGCCTTTTTTTTCCTTATGCATATGAATATCTAATTATTCTAGCACTATTTGTTGAAAAAGCTATCATCGGCTGGGTGCGGTGGCTCAAGCCTGTAATCCCAGCAGTTTGGGAGGCTGAGATGGGCAGATCACGAGGTCAGGAGATCGAGACCATCCTGGCTAACACCGTGAAACCCCGTCTCTACTAAAAAATACAAAAAACTAGCCGGGCGAGGTGGCGGGCGCTTGTAGTCCCAGCTACTCGGGAGGCTGAGGCAGGAGAATGGCGAGAACCCGGGAGGCGGAGCTTGCAGTGAGCTGAGATCCAGCCACTGCACTCCAGCCTGGCGGACAGAGCGAGACTTCGTCTCAAAAAAAAAAAAAAAGAAAAAGCTATCATCAGTCTACTACCATTGTCTATATGTTGGCCCATTTCTGCACTCTGTATTTAATTCCATTGATTGGTCTACTTGTTTCTGTTTACATTAATGCCAACTATTTTGATTACTGTAGCTTTATAATCATTCTTGAAATCAGGTAGTATTAGCCTTTCAATTTTGCTCTTTTTTGAAGTTGTTTTGGGCTAGTTTAAGTCCTTTGCGATTTCATATGATTTTTAGGGTTGACTTGTCCATAACATTTTCTTTTAATATTTGCATTTATCCCACTTGCATTAATTTTTATTGTAACAAATATGTTTGGTGTTTTATTTTATTTTATTTTATTTTGAGATTGAGTCCCACTCTGTCGCCCATGCTGGAGTGCCAGTGGTGCGATCTCAGCTCACTGCAACCCCTGTCTCCTGGGTTCAAGCAGTTCTCCTGCCTCAGCCTCCCAAGTAGCTGGGATTGCAGGCATGTACCACCACACCCAGATACATCTTTTTAAAAAATATGTTTTTAGTAGAGACGGGGTTTCACCATGTTGGCCAGGCTGGTCTCAAACTCCTGACCTCAAATGATCCACCCGCCTTGGCCTCCCAAAGTGCTGGGATTACCAGCATGAGTCACTGTGCCCAGTCTGGCCTTGTTTTTGTTTGTTTGTTTTTTGACACGGAGTTTCACTCTCGTTGCCCAGGCTGGAGTGCAATGGCGCAATCTTGGCTCACTGCAACCTCCGCCTCCCAGGTTCAAGCAATTTTCCTGCCTCAGCCTCCTGAGTACCTGGGATTACAGGCATGTGCCACCACACCTGGCTAATTCTGTTTTTTTTTTGTCTTTTTTTTTTTTTTTTATTTATTTTTTTTTTGGAGAGGGAGTCTCGCTCTGTCGCCTGGGCTGGAGTGCAGTGGCCGGTTCTCAGCTCACTCCAAGCTCTGCCTCCCGGGTTTACGCCATTCTCCTGCCTCAGCCTCCGAGTAGCTGGGACTACAGGCACCCGCCACCTCGCCCGGCTAGTTTTTTTTTTTGCATTGTTTAGTAGAGACGGGGTTTCACGGTGTTAGCCAGGATGGTCTCAATCTCCTGACCTCATGATCCGCCCGTCTCGGCCTCCCAAAGTGCTGGGATTACAGGCTTGAGCCACCGCGCCCGGCCTAATTCTGTATTTTTAGTAGAGACGGGATTTCTCCATATTGGTCAGGCTGTCTGGAACTCCCCACCTCAGGTGATCCACCCGCCTCGGCCTCCCAAAGTGGTAGGATTACAGGTGTGAGCTACCGAGCCCGGCTTGTTTTTTATATCTTATTTTATAATCATGTTTGTCTCTTATGTTACCATTATTTTAGATGATGCTTATCTTTTAATTGATATTCTTAGCCTAAAAAGTTTCTTAACTTTATTATGCATTTGTAAAATAGGACTACTTATTTGTTATTTGCTCTTCATTTATTACCAATTTTTGGTGAATAAATCCATGACTATCTGCCTCATACATCGTTTTATAGATGCCAATCATATTCTTGTTCAGCCTTGTCTGTCCAAAAAACAAAAGGCTTCTTTAAATAAAATATTTTCCTCATATAGTTATCCTCATACCCCTGTTCTCTTGAATCACTTTACTTCTTTTTTTTTTTTTTTTTTGAGGCGGAGTCTCGCTCTGTCGCCCGGACTGGAGTGCAGTGGCCGGATCTCAGCTCACTGCAAGCTCTGCCTCCCGGGTTTATGCCATTCTCCTGCCTCAGCCTCCGGAGTAGCTGGGACTACAGGCGCCCGCCACCTCGCCCGGCTAGTTTTTGTATTTTTAGTAGAGACGGGGTTTCACCGTGTTAGCCAGGATGGTCTTGATCTCCTGACCTCGTGATCCGCCCGTCTCGGCCTCCCAAAGTGCTGGGATTACAGGCTTGAGCCACCGCGCCCGGCCACTTTACTTCTTAGACCTGATCCAGAATGAAGTCTTTCCTGAGGGTTCAGTGATCAATCAATAACCCCAGGGTGGAAACACCGTGGTTTTGTACAAAGAGAGAATGCTTTGGTGATGACCTGATCATCAACTGCCTTCTCAGTGCCACTTGGAATAAATGACTCTAGCTAATAAATCTTGCCCCTAACAGAGGCCTGGAGCAAGAGAGGAAAAGTAACATTAGAGCCTTGGAGTCATTTGCCCAACTCTACAGCTACCTTACCCCTAGTCTGTAGCCCGAAGATCTATCAGGACCTGTGGTCTCATTTCTAGGGATCTCACTCTTGTTGAGAATTTACGTGGACTTCATTAATGAATGCCCACACCTGTGTTAGTCAGAAGATGAAATGGGCTTTGATCCTATGGATTTTACTACCTGTTGGGGAAGCAAGAGATACCCATGAAATAATTAAAGGGCAATTCAAGACCCTGTGGGATTAATAAATCTTGTGGTAGAATTTAAGGGTCATGGGGGTTTAGAGAAGGGGGTTCCATGGGTGCAGACCATAATTATGAGGGTATAACCAGCTCCATGGGTTGGGGGACGTGATTGGGACCTTGCTGGATAGGCACTATTTGATTAGCCAAAAAGGAGCAGCAAAGGCATGGCAGGCCTGAGAAACTCCGTGAATGAGCCTGGAATGTTCCCTCAGGGGACCATGAGGAGACCACTGGGCTTCAAGCCCAGGCTTAAGTTGGGAAATCATGGGAAACAAGCCGGAGTAGGTAGGGTGGGGTCAGACTGTGAAGGACCTTTGGAAACTGAGCAGATGAGTTTGGACCATAAGGCTCTGCCGAGTCCGGCTGGTGTGGTCATAGCCATCGATGTCAATGTGTGTCCTGGAGTAGGAGTTGGCGCCAGCTCAGAAGCTGAGGGAGGAGCTAGGCAGAGGCTGGGCCAAGACTGAAACTTGATCTTCCTCACTCCCAGTCAAGTGGGCTTTCTGCCGCACCAGGCCTAGTTTTTAGCTTTCCAAAGGATTTTCACGTTCACTCCATATAGCTTCCTAACAGAACCCACAGGTATGGGGTATAGATGGTGAAGACAAGCTCACTCCATGGCTACTGGGGTGACGGGAGGTAGAACCACCGAGAAACACCCTATTGCTCACCTGCTGGTTGGCCCCACCAGGTGACCACTTGCCCTGGAGTCCCTTCTCAGGCTCAAACATGTTAGTTCCAGATGGTCTCCTTAAATGAAAATGTTTTAAGAGCCAGGCGGTGGCTCATGACTGTAATCCTAGCACTCTGGGAGGCCAAGGCTGGTGGATCACTTGAGGTCAGGAGTTAGAGACCAGCCTGGCCAACATGGCAAAACCCCGTCTCTAGTAAAAACACAAGATTAGCAGGACATGGTGATGCGCGCCTGTAATCCCAGATACTTGGGAGACTGAGACATAAGAATCGCCTGAACCTGGGAGGTGGAGGCTGCAGTGAGCCCAGATAGTACTGCTGCACTCCAGCCTGGGCAACACAGTGAGACTCTGTCTATATATATATATGTATATATGAGAGAGATGACACTTAACACAATATCAGCTATTAACACATTAACACTAAATGGTTTATGATTTTTTTCTGAGTAGTAGACAAACTTGTTCTAGGGAAGATGAGATGGTGGCCTGAAAGCTTTTTGTTTTTTTGGTTTGTTTGTTTTTTGAGACGGAGTATCGCTTTTGTCACCCAGGCTAGAGTGCAGTGGCGTGATCTTGGCTCACTGCAACCTCCACCTCCTGGGTTCAAGCAATTCTCCCGCCTTAGCCTCCCGAGTAGCTGGGATTACAGGCTCCCGCCACCACACCCAGATAATTTTTGTATTTTTAGTAGACAGCATTTCGCAATGTTAGCCAGGCTGGTCTCGAACTCCTTACTTCAGGCGATCCACCCGCTTTGGCCTCCCAAAATTTTGGGATTACAGGCATGAGCCCCTGCGCCCAGCTGGCCTGAAAGTTTCGATAGAGAGAAGAAATGTGGAGCCCTGATGGCCACTATGGTCAGTAAGCCTGCGTGGAGCTCTGGATAGCATGAAATCTCTAGGGAGGGAGGCCCGAGGCTGCGAGAGCCCTGTGACGTGGCATGCCTGTGGTTACATAGCCCATTAATGGCAAAATTGACTTAGCAGAGTTTTTCCAAACTTTCCTACCCAAGTGCTCCCAAACTACTGAAAACTGTATTCTAGAGACCTAGAAGGACATAGTCTCTTAAAATTTCTTGGAAGTATGACTTTTGATCTTAAATGTGAATGTTGCAATCTACTGCCTCGAGTACATTTTAAGTGATTTATCAGTGAACAAAATGGAGGCCCCTGGAAGATGAGCCCGATCCGGACTGTGGCTTTGATGCCTAGTCTGGGGCTTGGTCAGCTTTGGCATGTAGGCCCCGTCTCTGTAGGACCTGCCTACAGGTGGGTCAGAGGTTGAACTTTCAGAAATTTAGCCTAAAGTGCTGTAAGGGAAATCTGTCACCCTCAGCATCTTCATTTGCTTGTGGTCTCCATCCCTGTCTCCTTTTGTGATTCAAAAACATTCGATGGAAAAATCTAGGCCCTTCTGTCCTGGGAGATAATGTTTTTAGCTCGCTCAATGGTTAGCTCTGGCCTCATCCTAGCCTTTGGGTGGGTGCATAGATCCCAGGGTAGGTTGGACACAGACAGCTTGGGACCCATGAGGCTCAGAAGCCTGGGTGTGGATTGGCCAAGATTGTGCCCAAGGACTTGCCAGCCTCATCTCCTCCACCACAGTCAGCCTGCAGCCCCTCATTCAGCCCTACCTTTAGCTTAGAGTGTTTACAGTGCTCTCCAGTAAGAAACAAATATATCTGCCTGGACTCGCCGTGCCTTCCAGCCTAGAGCTACCCTCGGTCATCTCTGGGTGGCTAAGGACAGAAGAGCCGTGGAGACACTCCAGGTCAAAGTTAGCTTCCTTAGCAGCACCAGCGTCTCATTCCTGTCTCCATAGCCTGCAGATAGAGAAGGTACAATTTAAAAAGAACGCATGCCCTCTCCAGCTTGAGCAAGCTGCATAAAGCACTATGAATATTCAGGTTTAGCTCTGGCAGGCAGGGCCCCAGGCACTGCGGGCCTGTGCCAGGCAGCAATCCTTCGTCCACACCCCCTGCCTGCCTGTGGCTCAGGGGGTCTCCGGGCTGCGGGAGCCTGTAGTGACGAAAGAGCAGGTAGGGCCCTGGGCGGGCTGTCTGGGCCAGGCAGGGCGGGGGCAGCCGGCTGGGTGAGGCCCAGATCCCCCAGGCTGATAAGGCAGCCTGTAAACACCCTGCAAGGGGAGGGGGCAGAGGGCAGGCGACCAGATGGCAGGAGAGGGGGGAAACCGGAGCCCAGGCCTAGCTGCAGGAAGTGGGGCTCGATGTGGAAACATCCTGTCCAGCGGGGGCTAGGCTGGTGGCCATCAAGGATCACTCCCTCCACCACGAAGGCAAGCTCAGTGCAAGGTGGGGCTGCTGGCCTGGGCGCCAGGCCAAGAACCTGGTTCCTGACATCTCCAAAGGACATGATCAATGGGTCTCTATTATGGGTTGTTCTACCACTTAGCACTGCTGAGGCGAAATCAGAACTGAGCTGCCCCTCATGGAGACAGTCAGCAGAAGGATTGTCTGAGAGAATTTGACTCTCAGGGGGAAATCTTCATCATCACTATCAGTGAGGAGCATCGATTCGAACACTTAATTGTGTCAAAGGCCTCCTGCAGCAACCAAAGGAGAGCCACAAATCTGACACTCCATTCTATTCTGCCTTACAGTGCTCACATTTTTTTCTTTTCTTTTCTTTTTTTTGAGACGGAGTCTCGCACTGTCGCCCAGGCTGGAGTGCAGTGGCGTGATCTCGGCTCACTGCAACCTTCGCCTCCCGGGTTCAAGAGATTCTCCTGCCTCAGCCTCCTAAGTAGCTGGGATTACAGGCATGCGCCACCACGCCCAGCTAATTTTGTATTTTTAGCAAAGACAGGTTTTCTCCATGTTAGTCAGGCTGGTCTTGAACTCCCGACCTCAGGTGATCTACCTGCCTCAGCCTCCCAAAGTGCTGGGATTACAGGTGTGAGCCACCCCACCTGGCTTTTTTTTTTTTTTTTTTTTTATAGAGACGTGTTTCATCATGTTGTCCAGGCTTGTCTCAAACCCCTGGCATCAAGCCGTCCTCCCACCTCGGCCTCCCAAAGTGCTAGGATTACAGGTGCAAGCCACCATACCCGGCCCCTTGCAGTACTGAACCTCAGAGGTTCGGAACTGGCCGAGCCTTTAGCAACAGATTACCAAACTCGCCCACTTCACTTTACAGATGGGGAAACTGGGATCCAGAGAGGGGCAGGGACTTGGCCACGTTAATGGCAGACCTGAAATTAAAGTCCTTGATTGGAAGTGTTTTCCACTGCTTACCCCGAGGAAAGCAGCTTGCATAAAGTTGGACCTGCCATGCATACTCAGTGACCCTGTGCTTACCCTTGCCTGGGATTATAGGGAGGCCGGGAGGAGGAAACAGCCTTGGAGCCATCAACCAGAAGACCTTAGCTTGTGCATGGCCTTCAGTGGGCCGCTGCCCCTCTCTGGGCCTCAGTTTTAAAAAAAAAAAGACAGGGCGGGCGGTGGCTCAAGCCTGTAATCCCAGCACTTTGGGAGGCCGAGATGGGCGGATCACGAGGTCAGGAGATCGAGACCATCCTGGCTAACATGGTGAAACCCCGTCTCTACTAAAAAGTACAAAAAACTAGCCGGGCGATGTGGCGGGCGCCTGCAGTCCCAGCTACTTGGGAGGCTGAGGCAGGAGAATGGCATAAACCCGGGAGGCGGAGCTTGCAGTGAGCTGAGATCCGGCCACTGCGCTCCAGCCTGGGCGAC
>NC_045445.1:24426498-24445649 GCF_002776525.5 Piliocolobus tephrosceles
GGGTTCAAATGATTCTCCTGCTTCAGCCTCCCGAGTAGCTGGGATTACAGGTACCCACCACCACACCCAGCGAATTTTTGTATTTTTAGTAAAGACGGGGTTTCACCATGTTGACCAGGCTGGTCTCAAACTCCTGACCTCAAGTGATCCACCTGCCTTGGCCTCCTAAAGTGCTGAGATTAAAGGTATGAGCCACTGCACCCGGCAGGGCTCACTTTTCAACTTCTTGCCAAGCTCTGCTCTGTCTCCAGGCTCATGGGATCCTCCCAGAGCCAGGGAGAAGCCAGTAGGGCACTTGTTGGTCAAGAGAGAGAAAGTCACTTGCCTGAGGTCACACATCCGGGGGCTTACATGAGAGCGGCTCCCCAGGGAGCCACCAGGGCCTCCGTGTCCTGGCCCATCCTCCTAAACCTCCTCCATTCTAGAAAAGAAGCAACGGAGAATGTTTTAGAGTCACCTGCTGTGAGCCCCTTGGGACCTCCAGGCGTACCCGGCAAGCTCTCACTACTTCTCATCCCCACTAAGGGGCCTCCGATTTTCCCTGAGAAGGTTGGACTTGTTGGGTTATGTGTATGGACCTCCCACTAAGCTGGCGCGGGTCAGGGAGACACCCTTTTGAGGAGGGCAGGCAGTAGAGTGGAATGGTGAGGAAGATGAGCTCTGGGGTCACAAGGCCTGCTGTGTAGTGCTTACTCACCTATGTACACTCGCTGTGTAAGCACTAGAGCAGGAGGGACTCACATCGAGGCCTTGTGAGACCCCAGCATCCCCACTTGGAAGAAATCAAAGGATAACGAAGGTCTGGCTGGTCTTGGAGCAAGTTATTAATACATAACCTCTCTGTGCCTCACTTTCCTCCATCTGTAAAATCAGATTGTTCTTATTCCACTTGTGGGCTGTTTTCAGGATTGAGTGAAATGCCACATGTCAATCACTTAGAATGATCCCTGACCTATAAACCTATATACTAAGTACTTAATAAATGTGAGCTACAGCTGGGCACGGTGGCTCACGCCTGTAATCCCAGCACTTTGGGAGGCCGAGGCAGATGGATCACCTGAGGTCAGGAGTTCAAGACTAGCCTGGCCAACACGGTGAAACTCTGTCTCTACTAAAAATACAAAATTAGCCGGGTGTGGTGGTGCTTGCCTATAATCCCAGCTACTTGGGAGGCTGAGGCAGGAGAATCGCTTGAACCTGGGGGTCAGAAGTTGCAGTGAGCCAAGATTGCGCTACTGCACTCCAGCCTGAGTGACAGAGCGAGACTCCGTCTCAAAAAAATAAAAATAAATAAATACATGTAAATAAAAAGTAGCTGGGCGAGGTGGCACACACCTGTAGTCCCAGCAACTTGGGAGGCTGAGTCAGGAGGATCGCTTGAACCCAGGGTTTCAAGGCTGCAGTGAGCAATAATCGTGTCACTGCACTCCAGCCTGGGCAGCAGAGTGAGACCCTGTCTCTAGAAAAAGAAAAAAAAGCAACAAAACAGCAAAGAAATCGACAAACACCTTCAGCTCCATTCCTCTCTGCCCTCCTTCCTAACCAGCTGGGGGACACCTCCTGCCTTAACCAACTCTGTTCTCTGTTTCTTCTCAGTGCGACTTCGGTGCCCGGCAACATCCACCTAGGAGTGGCCCCCATGGGGTCGGGCTCGGCCCTGACCCTGCAGACGATCCCGCTGACCACGGTGCTGACCAATGGGCCTCCTGCCAGTACTACTGCTCCCACTCAGCTCGTTCTCCAGAGTGTTCCAGCGGCCTCTACTTTCAAGGACACCTTCACTTTGCAGGCCTCTTTCCCCCTAAACGCCAGTTTCCAAGACAGCCAGGTGGCAGCCCCAGGGGCTCCACTGATTCTCAGTGGCCTCCCCCAACTTCTGGCTGGGGCCAACCGTCCGACCAACCCAGCGCCACCCATGGTCACAGGGGCTGGACCAGCAGGGCCCAGCTCTCAGCCCCCTGGGACTGTCATTGCTGCCTTCATCAGGACTTCTGGCACTACAGCAGCCCCTGGGGTCAAGGAGGGGCCACTGAGGTCCTCCTCCTATGTTCAGGGTATGGTGACGGGGGCCCCCATGGAGGGGCTGCTGGTTCCTGAAGAGACCCTGAGGGAGCTCCTGAGAGATCAGGCTCATCTTCAGCCACTTCCAACCCAAGTGGTTTCCAGGGGTTCCCACAATCCGAGCCTTCTGGGCAACCAGACTTTGTCTCCTCCCAGCCGCCCCACTGTTGGGCTGACCCCGGTGGCTGAACTTGAGCTCTCCTCAGGCCCAGGGCCCCTGTTGATGGCTGAGCCTAGTGTGACCACATCTGGGAGCCTTCTGACAAGATCCCCCACCCCAGCCCCCTTCTCCCCATTCAACCCTACTTCCCTCATTAAGATGGAGCCCCATGACATGTAAGCAAAGGGGTCAGGGCAAGTGTGACCCACCAGGCAAAACTGAGCAGCATTTTCATAGGGACCGACTTCAGTAGCACACCTGCCCCTGCATTTCAGTGGGATGTCAACACACTTCACCCCCAGTTCCCCGGCCCTGCCTGGTGTCACTGTGGCCAAACAGTGCCCAGCTTAAGCATCCCTGGCATCAGACTATGGCCTTCAAGAGCACTAGGGGATATGCTTTTGGCAGCATAATGGGCTGACTTGGTGATGGAGGGAAAAACCCTTGAGCCAAGCAGAAGTTTGTGACCAGGGTCTGTGCAGCAGTTTCGTGAGAAGAGCCCTTCTCCTTGGCTCTATCTCACTGGCTGCATTCCCTACACAGGGAATTTACTACCCCATATGTGACTATCCCTGTATGTACTTGTGTGTACTTGTTGGTCTGTATCTTAGTTTCTTTGGGGAGGACAGGGCTGTAGCTGTGAGGTCTTGTCTCCAAAGGTGTGTGTATGTCTCCGTGGATCAGCCCACAGGGATAGGGATTTTGTTTTTAAGGGAAAGCATTCTCTAATTCCCTTTATTCATGCCAAGATTCAGTTGCTCTGAGACTATGGGGTACAAGTTTGATCCCCCGAATCTGGAGATGTTGTAGAGCTAGAACGAGTGCAGAGTAGGAACGCTTTGATGCGCATGCGCATTGGGGAAGATGCGCTCCTCAGGGACACGAAGGCCGAGTAGGATAAAACCATGACGGGAGGGAAGGGAAGTCAGCTCTGGGAGCAGCACTCACTGGCTGGACCAAGGTACTCTTCCTAGAGTTTGCTGTGTTAGCAACCACAGTCACCACGCGGTCAGGCTGGAATCTTGGGCCACCCCAGAGTGCTTTGCTGAAGGATTAGACAGGGGTAAAGTGCCCTCCAGCCTCAGAGTTAGCCACAAAGCCCCCAGTCAGAGCTGAATTCATTGAATATTTGTGCCTCGGGCTTGGGCTGTTTGTGTGATACCAGCCCCCCGCCAGACAATAGCCTTTGCTGACACCCCAGCCTACTTCCCCGATCCTGGGCTCCCTCTTGATTACTTTTTGACATTTTCCAGCTGTCAGGCGTCACTGGGGCTAGCCCAGCAGCGACCTATATGGGGCCCACCCCCATTCCTGCTCAAGCATGGGCACCTACCACATGGTTTCTGCTGCTCAGCCTGCCTGCAACTCACCTCAAAGGCGAACCAGCCTGCCTCTATGATGACTGCAGCAGACCTCCTCGGGTGGACCGATGCCCCTCATCTCCCACTTTCACACCTAACCCTGACTCCTTCACCAAGAAGACGGGAGTCGGCAGCCAGGAGTTCCCATGGCACCTCTCTCTCTTCGTGGCTCCCTGCTTCCTCCTTCCCTCTTTCCAAGGAAGGGCCAACCTATTCTCTCTCAAAGCCAACCCCTGGGCCAAGGGCCTGGATCTCCTCCCCTCTCCCTTCTTTAAACGAGCTTGCTTCCCTCCTGCCAAGTTTGGGGGCAAGGCTAAGAAATTTCAGCCACAGAAACAACTCTATTATGTGGTGACTTTGGGTAATGTGAATCAGTGCCTGAGGACCTTTGCTGTGTCCTTGGTACAAAACCATCCACTTGACCTAACTACCTCCCCTGGCCGCGCTCTCGCTCTTCTCTTCTTTGCCAAGCCAATTATCACCCTCTCCCACTCTCTTCTCCCTGCCCCCTGGAGGGCACTGCGTTTAGTTGTGCAAATTGTATTTTCTATGCGTGTTTCCAGCAGTTGGCATTAAAGTGCCTTTTTCTAATAAAATCAGTTTATGATGACAGTTTCCTGATGGTTGAAAGTAAGCATCTTGATAAAGGGTCACCATTAAAAAATTTTGCACAAAGGTGCTGCATGGGTTGGGGTAGCCCCGTCCCCACCTGAAATCTGGTTTCTGCCACCCCTACTCCAACTCCATGGAAACTCATTGCTGGAAGGTCATCAGTGACCTCGTGGTGAAATCAAATGTCTTCTTCACAGTTCTCGACCCTCGTAAGCACACACTAGCTGGGCTCTCCTGCGTCCCCCATCACCCTTTCTGGGGCTGGTTCTTCACCTACCACTTCCAATGTGGCTGTTCTTCAAGAATCTCATCCATTTGGGGCTCATTTTGGCTCCTCGGAGATGGGTCTTAAATCTAGAGCTCCAGTCCCACCCTTTCTCCTAAGCTCCTGGCTCACATTTCCAGCGCTCTGCTGGACATTTCCACATGGATGCTTGTCAGCCCCTTAAAGATAGCCCCTCTATTGAGTCAGAGTCTTGCTCTGTCGGCTGGAGTGCAGTAGCGTGATCTTGGTTCACTGCAACCTCTGCCTCCCAAGCTCAAGCGATTCTCCTGCCTCAGCTTCCTGAGTAGCTGGGATTACAGGCACACGCCACCATGCCCGGCTAATTTTCGTATTTTTAGTACAGCCGGGGTTTCACCATTTTGGCCAGGCTGGTCTCGAACTCCTGGCCTCAAGTGATCCACCCACCTTGGCCTCCCAAAGTGCTGGGATTACAGGTGTGAGCAACCACGCTGGCCAACAATGGATTTTTTCAATTATTTCCACACACAAAAAACCTTTCCAAGATGATGAGTTGATGGGTGCAGCAAACCACCATGGCACATGTATATCTATGTAACAAACCGGCACATTCTGCACATGTATCCCAGAACTTAAAGTATAATAATAATAATAATAATAATAAATCAAGCAAACAAAAAGGCCATCATGACTTGCCTATTTCTGTTAATGGTGCCACCGTTTTCCTGACCTCTTAAGTTTGAAATTTCAGAGCTGTCTGATCGTTTCCTTCAATTCACCCCCATTCCCCTCTCCCATCTCCCGAAGTCCAGCGTGTGGTTTGCAATGTCCGTAAAACCTCGCCTTTATTCCACATTCCCAGAAGCCTCCACCCCAGCTCAAACTACACACAGAGGCTCCCCGTGTGATCTCTCTCAACCCCTCCCATTTGCCCTTTGATAAAATGCCCTCAGTGACGACTCCTGGCCTATAGGTAGGGATGATACTCAAAATACTTAATCTCTAATCCTTTCTAAACTGAATCCTTTTATTGCTGAAGCCAGTCCAGGGGTCCTGGAGTAGGGATGGGGGAGCACTTGGGCTCAGGGCAGTAGCTCCGGAAGTATTTTAAGCTTAGCATCAGCCCTGTCTTCAGGACAAAGCTCCAAGTCCTTGGCCTGCCATCAAGACCCTTCACCTTTGGGTCCTAACTGACTTCCCCAGTCAACTCACCCTGCTCCTTCTGCCACCACTCATACCCCAAGGCACTGCTCCAGTCAAACTGATGGATTTGCTGGCCTGTGAACATGCCTCTGTTTACAATTTCCAAACGCTGTGCTTTTGCTCTTATTATCTACTATATATATTCTAAGCATTTTAAACCTGGAAACCAAGATCCTCCATTTATCTTTTACCTGCTCTAGGCAATACAGACAAACTCAACACTATGTACACACTCTTGGTGTTTTCTTAATGAATAATCTTCCCTTCTATGTATCTTTTCCTTTAGAAATACAATCCACTGGCTGTGCACAGTGGCTCATGCCTGTAATCCGAGCACTTTGTGAGGCTGAGGCGGGCAGATCACGAGGTCAAGAGATGGAGATCATCCTGGCCAACATGGTGAAACCCCGTCTCCACTAAAAATACAAAAAGTAGCTGGGCATGGTGGTTGGCACCTGTAGTCCCAGCTACTCGGGAGGCTGAGGCAGGAGAATCACTTGAACCCAGGAGGCGGAGGTTGCAATGAGTCGAGATCGCGCCACTGCACTCCAGCCTGGCAACAGAGTAAGACTCCATCTCGGGGGAAACACACACACACACACACACACACACACACACACACACACACAAGAAAAGAAAGAAAAGCCATCCCCAGCCAGGCACGATGGCTCACGCCTGTAATCCCAGCACTTTGGGAAGCTGAGGTGGGTGGATTACCTGAGGTCAGGAGTTCGAAACCAGCATGGCCAATATTGCAAAACCTCATCTCTATTAAAAATACAAAAATTAGCCGGGCTTGGTGGCACGTGCCTATAATCCCAGCTACTGCGGAGGCTGAGGTAGAAAATCCCTTGAACCTGGAGGCAGAAGTTGCAGTGAGCTGAGATTGCACCTGGGTGCCAACAGCAAGACTCTCTCTCAAAAAAAAAAAAAAAAAAAAAAGTACAATCCATCCTTCAAGATCTGATTGGTTCCACTCAATCAGAATGTTCTTCCTATCCTCCTAGTACCAATTAAATTGTGTCCCTCCTTCAAGACTCGATTCATGGACTCTGCCTCCCCAGACCAGCCTGTCCTAACTGAGCTATTTTAAACTTATTGCAATTGCTACTCTTTCAGCAACTGATCATGAACACCCTGTGACATCTCTTCCATTATAATCACAAACTGTTACTTAAATCTTCAATGACCTGTACCTATTTAGTGTCCCCAATTAGTACATTACCTCCTTGAAGAGCGGGAGGCACTGTATCAACCACGTAACATGGCACAGTACAAAGCATCAAGGAATGGTTACTGATGGAGCCGGTGGGAGATGGGGACCAAACTCTGAGGTAGGTGACCTCTGACCTCCCCTCTGCCCAGGCACTCGCCCCAGATGCTCCACTGCTCTGGGCCTGCCCTCCCTGGCTCAGTGCCCTCATAGTATCCCCAACCCCATCCCCCACCTTAGCACTCAAACTTTGTTACTATTTTGAACATCCTCTACCTCTAAAGCAACTTCCCTGTTCAGTTTCTTTCTTACTCCAAGTGTGAAACTAGCTAAACTGATTAACGTGTGCTGATATAGTTATGGGAGAGGGCTAGAGTAGCAGGAGACAGGTTAATTTTAACCAGAGTCAAGTGGCAATAAGTCTCTGCCTTTTCGTGGTTTAATGGAGTCAGGAGTCAAGAGATGACCCTCATCTCCCAGCAGCTGATATGTTGCTCCCTCCTCTGGGTTCCCACGGCACTTCGTTTTATTTTTCTGAGATAGAGTCTCCCTCCGTTACCCAGGCTGGAGTGCAGTGGCGCCATCTTGGGTCACTGCAGCCTCTGCCTCTCGAGTTCAAGCAGTTCTCCTGCCTCAGCCTCCCGAGTTCAAGCGGTTCTCCTGCCTCAGCCTCCCGAGTAGCTGTGACTACAGCTGCGTGCCACCACGCCCAGCAAATTTTTATAATTTTAGTAGAGGCAGGGTTTCACCTTGTTGGCCAGGCTGGTCTCGCACTCCTGACCTCAAGTGATCTGCCCACCTCAGCCTCCCAAGGTGCTGGGATTACAGCCCTGAGCCACCTCACAGCACTTTGTAAATACCTCTTAGGGTAGCACTTACCACACTGCAGTTCCTTAATTACGTGTTTATGTAGGGTTCCCCGCCAATAGACTGTGGAGCTCCTCAAGGACAGGGACTGTTAGTCGCTGATGTATCCTCCAGTGCCTAGCACAGTGCCTGGCACACAGTAGGTTCTTTTTTTTTTTTTTTTTTTTTTTTTTGAGACGGAGTCTTGCTCTGTCGCCCGGGCTGGAGTGCAGTGGCCGGATCTCAGCTCACTGCAAGCTCCACCTCCCGGGTTCACGCCATTCTCCTGCCTCAGCCTCCCGAGTAGCTGAGACTACAGGCGCCCACCACCTCGCCCGGCTAGTTTTTTGTATTTTTTAGTAGAGACGGGGTTTCACCGTGTTAGCCAGGATGGTCTCGATCTCCTGACCTTGTGATCCGCCCGTCTCGGCCTCCCAAAGTGCTGGGATTACAGGCTTGAGCCACCGCGCCCGGCCCTCACAGTAGGTTCTTAATAAATGCTTATTGAAAGAATGAACGGGTCCTGATTTTAATTCTGGGACTTCTGCCCTATGCTATGGCAGGCAAGAGGAGAGGGAGGGGGACAATCCACACTTGGGAGCTAAGGCGGCTTTCTGCCCGCTCCTATAACACTGCAGGCGGCTACTTCCTTTGCCCCTGGAGTGTTACAGACATCCCCGGATCACGGGGTCCACGAGGAGCCCAGGGCTGCTTGCCAGCTGTGCGTTGCTGTCACCAGGTGCCACACGCAACTCCTGAACTCACGCCCTTTGCTGCTGCCCGCTTCCAGGGACTGCCTCGCCACTATT
Source organism: Piliocolobus tephrosceles (assembly GCF_002776525.5). Classification (NCBI taxonomy): domain Eukaryota; kingdom Metazoa; phylum Chordata; class Mammalia; order Primates; family Cercopithecidae; genus Piliocolobus; species Piliocolobus tephrosceles. Next base: position 24,435,008 of record NC_045445.1, read on the forward strand.
TCCTCACCCTTGGGTGGGGCTGTGCGGTAGAAGTGTCAGCAACGGCGGGTGGGGCGGGACAAGAAGTTATTCTGAGGGTCATAGGCCTTTCTGATCCCATCCTGTACTCCAAAGGAGGCAGTTGCCTCCAGCTCTGAAGTCGCTGAACCTGGGGTGAGTGAGCCTCCGAGAACTTCGGTCCCGGGGCGCCGGACATGGAGGCCGACGTCCAGCAGGTGGCGCTGTCGAGCCAGCGATGGCGGGCGAGTCGCCCGGCGGGGCCCGGGAAGGGAGGGGCAGCCAGGGCGGGGCCTACCGTCCCTGGCAGAGGCGGCCGCGGCCGGCGTCTTCCAGTCCCTCGATCATGCCCCTGCGCCCGCAACTGTCCCCGGACGGTTCCGGCCGCCACCAAAGCCCTCCGCTGCTCCGGAGCTTCGAACTTTCCCCTCGGCCCCCGCCCCCTTCACTTTCCAGGGGGAATTTAGCTGGCCGCCGAATGCGCTCCTCCGTTGGCCAGCCGCGCTCTGGCCCCGCCCCCGGCGCCCCCTCCCCCAGCCTCGCGGACCAGCAGGTGAGCACGCGGCGCCGCAGCCACCCGGCCTGCCCTTCGCTCCCCTCGCGCGCCGCTGCCTTCTACCGTGAAGCGGCAGAGCGATCGAGGCGCCCTAGACAGCCGTTTGCTAGCGGAGGGACCTGACCGCCAGCCGCGCGAGCCCGGCTCCCCAGGACCGGCGCGGGGCCTAAAGACGTCGCTCCAGCGGCCGGACGCTGCGGCTCGGCCGGCTCCCCGCGCGGTGGCAGCCGGAGCGCTAGGGAAACAAGTGGAGCCCCGGCCCGTCCCTGCTGCGGGGTCCGGAAGGCCCGAGCACTTCGCGTCCCCCTGCCCAGCAGTTGAGCAGACGCCCCTGGGGCGGACCCCACCCTTCCCCAAATACACACACACTGGTCTTTGCATGGGTGGGACACAGTTAAAACACCCACCAAGGCCTCCCAGTTATTGGGTTAGAGTATGGAACGGGGCAGTTTACTGCCCCATTCACCACCGCCCCCAACCCCACCTGCCCCACGCCAAACAGGGGTGCAGAAATGATCCCTCCTCCCACCAAGACTTGAACAGAGCCTCTCTTTCAAGCCCAAAGAGCTTTCTGGGGTAAGACCCTCATTAACCATAGGCTCCTGAGCTCTGCATGAAGGAGGAACTAATGTTGGCTAAACAGATCTTTTTTGGTCCTCAGTGTGATGCTCTGTCAGTAGGTGGGTACATTGGCCTCCATTTGGCTGATGGAGCAATGAAGGCTGGGAAAGATTAGGTTCTCGCCCAAGGTCAGCCTAGGTAGTTAGGAGTGGTGCTGGCTCTTTCCTCTACACCATACTAAAAGGACTGGGAGATATTTAATAAGAGGCCACCAAGCCATCCTCACCCCAGTCCTGACCGGGGATATAGATTTAATGCCACGGCCCATACTTCCTGCCTTGATCTTTCCAACCTGGCAGAAGGGCAGTGGGACTCCAGGTAAGCTGTGGGCAAAGAACCCAGAAAGCAATAAAACAATCTGCTGTTTGGTTTTGCTTTTAACTCCCCTTGTCTCCAAGCCTTTGCTCAGATTGTCCCTTCAGTTCAAACACTCTTCCCTGCCACCTCTAATTCCTAGATTTCTACCTTTTAAAGTATCAACCAGGCATCACCTCTTCTAGGATGTGTTCCCAGAGCCCTTGCCCATCCCTCTGAGCTCCCATAGCATCCTGGGCCTAGTTGAATTCTTATACTCACCACATGGCTTTCATAACCTATCAACATGTCAGATTTCTGGACTTAACTGCAAGTTCCAAGCACAGTATCGACCTGAATTCAGAACCACTGTGGGCTTGTTTAGGAATCTGACAAAAGTGGCTATTGCATAGGGCCTTGGGATCAGAAAGTGGGGGAGAGGAGGGCCAATGAGGAAGATTAATGCTATGGTTCAAAGAGGATGATGCTTGGGCCTGGGTCGAGTCAAGGTTCTGAGGCTTGAGCAAAGACAGCAGCTTAGAGTTCACTCCTGGGGATGGCTGGACTCCAGCCGGCCGGACGCACAGATCCCTTCGCCTCTACAGTCTCTGACAGGGCTCTTCAGACTCGAAGGCCACACTGAAAGGCCCTAAGAGAAAAGAGCTTCAAAAGGCCTCATCCCAGGCCTCTCGAACATCCTCTTCCTCTCAGTCACTGGTGCATTCTGGAACCAGCAATCACAAGAATCATAGCTTCTACCACTGTTTTTCTGAAGTGGGAGGAAAAACTGCAAAATCTAGGATGGGCATCTTGCCTTCATGGTAGCTTGGTGGCAGGAAAACAGAACCGTGGAAGGCCTGCACTGTGGGTGGGGAGCGCTGGCACAACAGTGAGGGCAGTGATGAGGCCATGCAGCCAGATGCCACCTCGGCAGGGTGGCCCAGGGCAGGCAGAGGACTTCCTTGAGGCTTGTTCCCACAGCCACCAAAGAGAGGGCTACTTCCTCCAACCATGTTACTCCTATGGAAACAAGGACTGCCCAGGCACCTGCTTCAACTCCAAACCAAAGCAACAGGAGCCAGATGCTCCATTTGCCCCACTGGCCCCGCCCCCAGGATTTGCCCCTTTCTTTTTCTTTCCCCAGATCGTGACGCAACGTTCACTAGTCATTCCACCTTGCCTTCATTCATCGTACCTCTCGGGACCCACAGCTGCAAAGCAGGATGGTGGGGACTCCCCATTTACTGAGTCACGATGCCCACCTTCTGAAACCACCAAAAAGTCCCAAAGGGGAGGAGAGAAAAAGAGAGACGGGAGACAGAAGCCCTGACACGGGTTTTTCAGTATGCAAGTGTTTTTGACTCCACAGCCAGTTGCTTAAAATGAAACATAAAAGGGCAGCCAGAATATACACCCAAATGCGAAAAAAGGAAAGGCAAACAGAACATGAAATAAACTACACAATACCAGGAACCCCAACAAAACCAACAAATTAAAGTCCAAAACCCCTCAACTTTATATATATATATATATATATATATATAGATAGATGTATATATATATATGTATTTTTTTCTTAAAAAGGGAGAACAACTGTTCAAAACCAACTGGGCAGTATGGTGGGGGTGGGGAGCAGTCCTAGAGAAGGGGCTGGGAACTTCTCCCCCAGGAACAAAGAACAAACACAATACAAAGAAAATAGCCACCAATGCTCCCGCACAGCTCAGGAGCCTCTAGAGAACACATTGTCCCATCCTCAAACTGGCTTTTTTTTTCTTTTTTTTTTTTTATTCTTTTTTTTTTTTTTTTCCATTTTCTTTTTTGTTGTTGTTGTTTTAGCACCTGTACAATAAAACTGTACCATCTCCAACCAGAGCCGGCCACGGCGAGGCCCTCCTGCCTTTGGATGGTACATACTCTACAAGGATTGTTCGGAAAAATAGCAATTGGTAGAAAAATAAGAAGAGTGGGAGGGACAACGCCACAGAGGGGGTGGGGACAGGGAAGCAACCCAAGCTCCTCTCTCTCTCTCTCACTCGACAAACCCAGTGCTGGAGGCCCGGAGGCCAGGAGGAGGCCAGGAGGCCAGGGGGAGGCCAGGCGGGGCCACCACTCAGCCCCAGGCCCCCAGGCAGGAGTGGAGCAAGGGCTGGAGACCACTTTCCTGCCCTTGCCTAGGAAACAGCTGACACCTGGATTTCACATCTGGCAGTCAGTCCCAGAGCCCTCTGCAGATTCCCAAGGAGAATGGGGGGCTGAGGGAGGAGGAAGGAGGAGAGGAAGGAAACGGGTGCTATGAGTCTGAAAAGGGGCAGGGATGGGGGTGCTGAGGGCTGGGAGGTGAGAGGCTCAGTATCTTGAGACAGGGAGGCCAGAACGGGGTGGGGGAGTGGAGGCAGGAACAAACTCGTATTGTGCACTCTGGGGGGGGGGGGGGGAGTGAAGAAGGCATGAGGAGGGGGCACCCTCACCCCTCAGATCCCTTCTCCACGCTCCTTTATTAGAGTAATTTATTAACCCCGCACCTCACAATCCTCCCCTCCCCATCAACACTAATCTCAAGATAGCAGGGCTGCTGCAAAAGGCGGGAGGGGGCGGGTGGGGGAGCACCAAAGCCTCAGGATTTACCCCCAAGCCCCCAGCCCTGGGCCAGCAGCAGCCAGCTTCCTTAGTCACAAGTCCATGTCCCCCCACCCCATTCCACCCCACCCCCTCCCCAGTGGGGGGAAAAAAACACCTGGGAATAGCTTTGTCGGAGCTCATCAACAAAGAAAAAGAAAAGGAGGTACAGAAAGTCCCTCAATACAACAAGTTGTCTCAAATCGTCACAGTGATACAGACTTATCAGAAACCAATGAAACAATACAAATTAAATACTAATAAAATAAATACTACAGAAGACAGAAGAACACAGGGGAATGGAGTTGGGGGGCGCTCAGAGATCTGGGATTTTCTCATTTCTCCTCGGGACAGGCCAAGGCCACCCAGGGCCCAGGTTTGGTCTTGGTCATAAACAAGGAGGCCAGTCCAAGGGACCCCAGCGCCACCTCCCACCACCCCTGGGACCTCTTGTCCTCAGACGTGGAGTTCAACTTTCCACCCCCATCACCAACCACGATAACAATGACGACGACAGGGAGATGAGAACTAATTGTAACCAAAAAAACAAAAACAGTCCAGTCGCTAATGCTGGCATTGATAAGGCGGCTTCTTGTTGGTCCATATTATTGCCTCATTCTGCAGTCTGGTGCTCGGTGGGGGAAAGACAAGGAGGTGGGGGAAGGGCGAACTCGGAAGGAGAAAGAAGAAGAGGAGGGGCTGTTTTCCCGGTCAACTGTTGCAAGACTGGAATTCCACCTCGGACCCTAGGAGCCGAAGTAGGTCTGGCTCGTACCGCACCAGCTCCACAGTCTCAGAGGAGCCTGGGGGGGATCTGTCGTCCAAGCCTCCAGGCCTCTCAGCAGGGGTCAGCAGCTGACTGGAGGCCACCTGCCTGTAGAACTCAGCCTTGGGCATGGTGGCGATTTCAAAGTGCGGGAACCGGGCCTGAAAGATCCTCGAGGAAAGCTTCAGCCTCTTCAAGACATCGGAAAAGAGGAACCAGTTGCAGGGCCTGCAAAGGCAAGGATGGGAGTTATGGAAGGAGCTGGAGGAAGCGGTGGGGGCACTGACCCGGAACACTCTGCAAAGTCCACGAAGGCTGTGTGACCACCAGTGTTCCCCATTATAACTCACTGCCAGTCTGGCTCCCCTGTCCCCTGCTAAACCACAGGCTCCTTTGGTATAGCTGAGGCAAATGTCTTCTGTCCCCTGCAATGCCTGGCCCAGCTTTCAGCTAAATGGCGAGCACGCAGTCGGTGACCACCTCTTCCAAAATAACACAAGCAGGAGGGAAAGGGGCCTTTTAGAACCTAAAACTCTTAGCAGGCTTCTTGGGGACTTAGCCTGTACCCCTGTGACCTGGCATTTGCCATCTATTGGGACCAGTCTTTCTCCCGACTCCGGCCCCTGCCAACCCTGGCTGCCTTCCCTCTCCTGTTCTCACTCTAGCTTCCCTGGCCTCCTTGCTCTCCAAGATCTTCCCCAGCAGAGGGGGAGCCGTGGAGAAAGGCCTAAACTGCGGGTAATCCAAAAGGCATTTCTCTTTGGCTCTGGAATGCATTAGACAAGTTTTTTCTCCGGCAGCAGCACCATCGTTTCTGCAGGGCCAGAGCTCACATTACAGAGTCGGAGTCTGACTTTGCTGAGCACACCCGACTGGGTGGCAGCCTAGGGACAGCTGGGAGGGGTGCTGGAGAGGCTGATCCCGGGCCAAACGCTTACATTGACTGATGCGGGAAGAAGTGCTGCCTCCCCACATGAGTGGTCCCGGTTCACAGGGTTTTCCCTCCTCACTATTCCACTATCCCAGTTCCAGCCTTTGCCACTTCTGGCCTGGGCTCCGTCTTGTCAGCCTCCCAACCAGTTTCCCTTTGCCAAGAGTCACTCTTCTGCACCCCCATCCACCCTCACTGGATCTTCTGTTACCATTACGGGTTTTTCTTTTTTTTTTTTTTTTTTCTTCCCCAAGACACAGTCTCTAGGCTGGAGTGCAGTGGCGCAATCTCGGCTCACTGCAACCTCCATCTCCCAGGTTCAAGCGATTCTCCTGCCTCAGCCTCCTGAGTAGCTGGGATTACAGGCGCACACCACCACGCCTGGCTAATTTTTGTATTTTCAGTAGAGACGGGGTTTCACCATATTGGCCAGGTTGGTCTCAAACTCCTGACGTCCAGTGATCCACCCGCCTCAGCCTCCCAAAGGGCTGGAATTACAGGCATGAGCCACCATGCCCAGCCACTAGCATATTATATAAGACCTTCTAACCTCTTCAGCCCAATGTCTACCCAATCTCTCTCTCTCTCTGTCTCTCTCTCTCTGTCTCTCTCTCTCTCACACACACATACACACCACATTGTATCCCCCACCCCACCAAGCATCAGCCACATGATAAAGGACTCCCCCTACTTTCTGAACTTGTATGTTTCAGTGCCTTGCTCTCCATCCTTCTCTCCTTCCTGGCCCAGCTCAGGTAGATACTGTATCACCTGTGAAACCTTCCCCTGGTGTAACTCATTGTTCCTCCATCTCCCAGGGTCTCCTGGCATTTGATTCACATCCCTATTGTAATTTTACTAACAAAGCCCATTTCTGAAAGGATTGCAAAAGAACCTTAAACTGTGGTTCACTCTGCAGCATAGCAATGGGGGTTCAGGGTGGACTGGAACTTTTTGCATTTGGCACCCTTCTGAAACTACTGGAGTTTTTGTTTGTTTGTTTGTTTACAATAAATCTGCTTAGGATATTTTGTCTTTTATTAGAGTTAATTATATACTTGTCTGTCTACTGCACTAGATGATGGATTCTTTGAAGGCCAGAGCTGAGTTCTGGTCCCCAGGGTTTGACCTGGTGCAGCTGTTTAAGACATGTTTATAGAATCAAATGTTCTGTTTCAGTGCCTTAAACATCTAACCAGACCCACAGTCCTCATCCCTAAAATGGAACATTTCTCCCAAATGACAGCAGGCTCTTCTTATCTCACATGATTAGGAAATGGAGTGCTCTGGGTTAAGAAAAGCAGACTACAGATATCATACACTTGGACCATCACTTCCAAAGAATGGGAAAAAAGCCCTGAGAACATTCACACTAGTGATGAGAATTCAGTCTTGCTTTCGTGATTCAGAAGGCCCTTCTGCACCCCATAGGGCCTCAGAGGCATCATTCTACACTGGCACCCCCACCCTCAACTTCTTGAAGAACAGACAGTTTCACAGTGTGCTACAGCTTTGGGGAAAGGCAGCTCTAGAGCGAGCGTTAGAGGATGTCACGTCAGGAAAACCAGCTTTGCTGGTATGGGGCTCTGGGCTAACCACATGCCTGCCACCCAGCTCGCTGAGGGGCACACAGCCCTCTGCGGCCCGTGTTCTGTCCGCACCTAATGCAGACTACCCTGGTCCTTTTACGCCTGAAGCCCAAGATCCTGTTTCAGAGAGGGAGGTGCTGAATACATGGGAGGAATTAATTAACCGTGCAATACTATATCCCAGAGGCCCCGCCCTGCCCTCAGGGATCAGCTTATGTCCAGAAGAATAAGGACCAAAAGCCCCTGAAACTTGATCCCTACTAGTGCCATCATATATGCTATTTTTATTCTGATCAGGCCATGCGTGTCGGGCAGTGGGGGGGCGGGGGGAGGGCAGGGGATGCAAAGAAACTGTGGTCTAATGATTAGAGCCCTAAACAGAGGCTCTCACTTGAAGACCTCCTCATCCATCGTCTACCCAGCTCCCTATCCTGTGTACATCATGCTGGTTCACTGGCTTATTTTATTATTTTATTTTGTTTTGAGATGGAGTCTCACTCTGTCGCCCAGGCTGGAGGGCAGTGGGCAATCTCAGCTCACTGCAAGCCCCGCCTCACAGGTTCAGGCGATTCTCCTGCCTCAGCTTCCGATGTAACTGGGATGACAGGTGCCCGCCACCACGTCCGGCTAATTTTTGTATGTTTAGTAGAAACGAGGTTTCACCATGTTGGCCAGACTGGTCTCGAACTCCTGGCCTCAAGTGATCCAGCCGCCTTGGCCTCCCAAAGTGCTGGAATTACACCGGCCATGCCCGGCCACTGGTTCACAGGTTTTTAACACAGAGTTGACATTTAAAAACTAGATATCAAAGAAAAATTATCCTTACAATTGTTTGGAAAGGTATTTGAAATACATGAAGACACCAATCAGAGGGAAAAAAATCATGGAGACTAAGAACAAAAGGGCAGTTGAGCCTGCATTCTCCTTCTCTCAACCAGCACTTCCACACACTGACATGTGGGGAAACCCAACAAGAACCATGGCCCTGCCGGCTGTCGAACTCCCTCCAGAACCATCAAATAAATATTAAATTGGGTTCAGTCTAATGTTATGTGTCAGGCATATTCTATATTCTAGTCTCCTTAAATAAATGGGTGATCCCCAACATAATATGCACAGTCATCTAGGCTGACAATGTTGGCACCACTGCGCTACTAACATTATGGCATTGAGAAACTAGGCTGTAGATTACTGAAGAACTCCAGTGGCCCCATGGCTACGGCAACCACATGTCCTGGCTTTTCCAACAATCTCAATTTCAAATATTCTATCTGTTTACCCCCAGAAACTACAAAAATGTTCCAAAGATTCTAGCAGTTCATTGGCCCAAGTTATCTCTCAGATTATCTTTTATACCCAGTAACAGTGCAAAAAAGCCTTCCGAGAGAGAATTTAGACTAAGGTTCAGGAAACGCAGATAGTCAATGTCCATGGAGCCTGTAGCCTCTAGTTTGAACATGACTACTCTGGGCTAAACGGGCAGGTTAGCCTTTGTCATGTGTAGTGGCACTTGTTGGCCAGGTCTTCACTTCCTCCTGGAGAACTCCACTTTCCCAGTGAGGTGGTCCACTGTTGCCAGGATCCTGGCACTCAGTCGCCATTGGATCTCTCAGACACTTACCCACGGGACACTGACACTTGGAGGTTGTAGCAAGGGAGAAGAGGCTTGTCTGAGAGTTCGAACATGAAATCATCCTCCTCCATCGGATCATCTCCTTCTTGATCAGAGCTCCCAGGAGGATTATGTAGGAGGTCACAGGCAAACCCGTCTTTTTCCTCTGTAAGGGAAGCATATAGGGGATTAGGACTCAGATACATGGACAAAACCGAAGAAAAGAAATGAGCCAAGCAGATAAAGGGGCATGGGGGGGTGGTAGTTGGGAGGTAAATGACAAGGCCACAGGCCCCTAGTCAGGGACGAGGTTTGCCGGTCCCATGGCTCACATCCTTCAGAGGGCACATGAAAGTTCTAGTCCTGAAAGAAATCATTGTGTGGCCAGAGATTTATTATATTCCTCCCCGCTCCAACCGGCAAAAGCAAGGTGACATCAAGGATGAGCTGCCCAGCTGTTGGGAGATGGAAGCCTGAAGATACTATCAGCAGACAAGGGCAAGGTAAAAACACCTGTCCTTCTCTAGCTGCAGCTTTCCCAAGCCATCTCACTGCCTGCAGGGCTCCCACGAAGCCCAGAGGGGGGCTCCGCGGGTTCCTTTCCCCAGCCCACATTCTGGGTGTGGCCGGTTGCGTTCCATCCTGACTTTCTCCCCTCCAGCTTCCCCCAAGGGTAGGAGTGGGTGTTTCCTTTCATCTTCAGCCCCTAGCCCAAAGGACAAACGCTAGATGACCACCATGGATAAAGACGTGCTAGTCTTCCAAGAGAAGAAAGCTGCGGCCAGAAGGCTAAGGGCTTCGGAAGACAGTAGCTATTTCGAAAACTGCATGTGCATCATGGGGGCAGGGTAGGGAGGGAATGGTAGCTGTCAGGTGACGGGTGGGGTCCCTCCTGAGTGTCAGCAATACTGGAATAGGTGACAATGCTCAAAGGGGCTTCTGGCAGGGTTAAGACAAAGCCAGGGAGAAGAAAGGGACCTCAGAAGAAAGATAATTTTTTAAATGCCCAGGGTGGGGAGTGGTAGAGGGCTAGTGAGGGATGGCTGTGTCCAAATCAGTGCTGCATTTCCTGGTTTCGACAAATGACTTCTGAGTCTGCAGGGAAGGATGGGTTCGGGTTTGGGTTCGGTCTGAAAGGGTCTGTAAGCCACTAAAAGGTGAAGAAGGGATACCACCACAGGGCTAATCCTGTCCTTGAGAAGAAGGTGGGAAGAATACCACTTAAAACTTACCCAACACAGAACTGCTGTAAAAATCCCAGGATACACCGGGATCACCCTCTGCCCGGCCCTGAAGATCCGAGAGGTGATCTGATGAAAGAAGAGCAGGCAGTGAGACAAGGAGGTTAGGCTGGGGAAGGAATGTCCAAGTGAAGTCCATGCATATGGGGCTAAGGGAATGGGAAAAGGGAAGGAAGGACCACAAGAGAGACCAGGAGTGATGAGAGAGAGACACACTTCCTGCTCTCAGTCAGAGACTGCAAACAAGGGGACAGGAGACCATTCTAACCCACTGACTGCCTGGTGTTTGACCCAGTACTTTAATTTTTTTTTTTGTCTTTTTTTTTTTTTTTTTTTTTTTTTGTGAACTTGTTGGGTACGGGTGTGTTCTGTTTGTCCCAGGTCAGTGCCGAGTTCCATGGGCCCGGCCATCCCCC
>NC_045445.1:24460649-24463620 GCF_002776525.5 Piliocolobus tephrosceles
GCCCACCTTGGCCTCCCAAAGTGCTAGGATTACAGGCGTGAGCCACCGTGCCTGGCCTGGAAAGACATTTTTTTTATGGCCAAGGACACTCATCTGGGTGGTGGTATTTGAGGTGAGGTCCTCAGAGAGGCTGACCTGCCCACCCAGAGCCCAAGCACTCAGATCTCGACTCCCTGAGCTTGGCAAGCCAGCCCCAGACCAGGGAAATGAGATGTGGTGGACAGCACAGTTTCTGGTGGCAATTCCAGAATAAGGAAGACAATTGTTTTAAGGACTATCCCTGGGTGTGGGTCTCGGCAGGACCAGTGTTCAAGCCAGGACAGTCAGTTCTAGCCCTCCCCTCAAATCAGGGTAATCCAATAGGCCAGGTGCAGTGGCTCATGCCCGTAATCCCAGCACTTTGGGAGGCCGAGGCGGGCAGATCACTTGAGGTCAGGAGTTTGAGACCAGCCTAGCTAACATGGCGAAACCCCCTCTCTACTAAAAATACAAAAATTAGCCCGGTGTGATGGCAGGTGCCTGTAATCCCAACTACTCAGGAGGCTGAGGCAGGAGAATCCCTTGAACCCAGGAGGCGGAGGTTACAGTGAGCTGAGATCACGCCATTGCACTCTAGCCTAGGCGACAGAGCAAGACTCCATCTCAGAACAAAAAAAAAAAAAAAAGGATAATCCAATACTGCCATTCATCCACACTTTGAAGACTGCCTTCCTTGGGTTGAGATGATGATAGGACTACAAGTGGGACCGCAGGGACTTGCAGCACCCTAGCTAGCATGGGCTGAAGCTGGGTGAATGAGGTGAGGAGGGGAGAGGCCGGCAGCATCTGCCTGGCTTTCCAAACAACGGACCCCACAGCTACACCATTGCCAGTCCCCTCTGGGGCACTGGGGAGATGGGCCACTCCACCTTTCCGCCTGACAGCTCACAGGCTAGCTGGCTAGAGTGACTGTGTGTGCAGCCCGTGTCGGGGGTGCTGCTGCCTGTATATAGAAATTGTCAAGCTCCTTTACCTGGGAGAAAGCATAAGGCTTCCCACCCTCCTCACCAGTGCAGATGTTTGCCTTTTCCCCAAGGCCTAAGAGGGCTCCTTCCACCCTCCCTGACAGGCTGCCTTAGTGCTCCAGCCCTGTCCCATTGGCCCCTCCGATGGTTTCCTGTTTGCTGGTTTTGCCCAGGGTACAAGACAATTAAATTAACCTTGACGGCAGGGATTGGTCTTCATTTTTGTTTTAGGTCTCCCTTGGCAGCTATCCAGGCACCCACACTAGGTGCTTATGAAAGATGGGCTGCTTGCCAGTGAGACACTGTCACGTCAGCTCCCCAGGGCTGACCAGTCTGGCTGGGAGTGTGGCTGGTGTGAAACAAGTCAGGTATAGGGATGGAAAGCCTTAAAACCAAAGGCACACTCTGTAACTAACCCAGCAACTCCACTGCTAGGAGCAAACCCTGAGGAAATAATCCATATGGGAGGCAAAGATACACACTCAACAAAAACTGGGGAACAATGGAAACGTCCAAGGTGTAACTGAATTATGGTGAATGAGTCAGTCTTCCACCTACCCTGGCACTTGGGAATCAAAAGACCCTGGTTTGAATTCAGACTCATATACGTAGTAGTTGAGTGATCTTGGACATATCATTGAACACTGCAAAGCCTTGATTTTCTCACCTATAAAATGGGGATAATAAATCTACTCCCTCGGCTTACTGTGAAGATTAAATAATATAAAGTAATCAGGCTCTTAACATGACAAAAGAAGTGCTCAATAAATGCCAGCTTCCTTTCTTGCCTTCTTTCTAATCTATAGGGAAGTAGTATAAGGTGGGGTTAGCTCAGCCTCACCCCTCATACATGATCCTGGCCCCTCTGAGAGGCAGAAATGAGGGGAAGCTGGAGGAGGAGATGAAGACTGAGCAATAAATCACCCCTTGTTCCTTTCCGAGTTGGGAAACCACCATACAGAGAAATTCAAGACAACGTGGATATCCAAAAATTGCGTTCCTGGTCTAGGAATATACTGCATGATACTGTTTCAATTGCATTTATCCCAAACTGACATTCAAACAAGTTTGCATTCTCACACACTGAGATCCGAGTGATGAGGGGTAAGGCAGTCCCAGGGCAATCTGGGGTGTAGAGGAAGGACAGCCTGGGTTCAAGCACCAGAAGAGCCCATGGAGAAAAGCTTCTTCATAGATGCTCAGACCAACGGCGCCCTGTGGTCGGTCGAGAATTCCCTTACCTTATAGCCAAGACGTGCCGCCCTCTGCAGGAGGGTCTCACCAGCATTTTTGTTCACTATGAGCCGACGTGCCTCTGGAGGGATCTGCCGGGCTGTAGGTGACTCTGAGGCCTCCTCTGAGCTGGCACTTCGGGACTTAGAGGGTGTACATGGTTCTGTGGGTTTCACTGGGGTGGGAGATTTGGGAGATCGTGTCTTCTGCTGGCTCCAACGACCTTTGCCCTGGAAAGCAGAGATGCAGTCCTAGGTCAGGTCAGGCGAGGCAGCTTATCCATCCACCAGGGTCATCACTGCCTTCAGCGGCCAAGGCCATCTCACCTTATCTGTGTCCATGCTGTACTTTGCTTACACTACCCCAAATGGCCGAGACTACTGTCAGGTTTGAGGCCAGAGGCTGGGCCAGGCGCTAACCATGTGAAGTCTCTCCAGGATCAACACAGGTTCCCGTGAGTTTCTAGCCGGTGGGGAGATATGAAGAGGCTCAAATGCTCAACCCCATAAACCAAGGAATGCCACGGGGATTGTAAATCAGAGATTGAGGGGATATCCCAGCTTCTCTCAAGACTCTGCATGCCTTCTTTACCTGCCTCAATCACCATTTATTGAGGCTTTTACAAGTCCTGTCTGTAAATAGGCAGAAGCAAACTCTGAGAGTAAAGAGAAATGAGACAGCTATCTTTTTTTTTTTTTTTTTTTTTTTGAGACCGAGTCTCACTTTGTCACCCA
>NC_045445.1:24463720-24483655 GCF_002776525.5 Piliocolobus tephrosceles
GGGATTCTCCTCCCTCAGCCTCCTGAGTAGCTGGGATTACAGGCATGTGCCACCACGCCCAGCTAATTTTTGCATTTTTAGTAGAGACAGGGTTTTGCCATATTGGCCAGGCTGGTCTCGAACTCCTGACTGCAAGTGATCCGCCTGTCTTGGCCTCCCAAAGTGCTGGGATTACAGGCATGAGCCACCATGCCAGGCCAGCTATCTTTGACTAGTCACAGCTGCTAAAGCTTCACACTTATAGCAAAAACCTTCCTTCCACATCCAGCCCTCACAGAATGTTCCCATCTTCCATCACGCTGTGTCCCCATATCATACTCAGACCCCCCTGGGGTGGCAGAAAGATCTAAGGCAGACCTGGGTTTGAACCTTGTCTCTGCCATCCCCTAGCTACAAGATCTGGGGCAAGGCCCTCCCTCTCTGAGCCCCATTTTCTTCCTTGCAGGGTCTTTGAAATAATGAACAGTGAACAGGGTAGGTGCTCACAAAACACTAGGAGAGGCTGGGAGTGGTGGCTCATGCCTGTAATCCCAGCAGTTTGGGAGGCTAAGGCAGGCAGATCAGTTGAGGACAGGAGTTCAAGACCAGCCTGGCCAACACAGTGAAACTCAGTCTCTACTAAAAATACAAAAAATGAGCTGGGCGTGGTGGTGCACGCCTGTAGTCCCAGCTACTCGGGAGGCTGAAGCATGAGAATCGCTTCAGCCCGGGAGGGAGAGGTTGCAGTAAGCCAAGATTGCAGCACTGCACTCCAGCCTGGGTGACGGAGTGAGACTCTGTTTCAAAAAAAAAAAAAAAAAAAGAAAGAAAGAAAAAAATGCCAGGCATGGTGGCTCACACCTGTAATCCCAGCAATTTGGGAAGTTGAAGTGGGTGGATAACCTGATGTCAGGAGTTCGAGTCTAGCCTAGCCAACATGGTGAAACCCCATCTCTACTAAAAGTACAAAGAAATTAGTCGGGAGTGGTGGCAGGTACCTGTAATCCCAGCTATTCAGGAGACTAAGGCAGGAGAATTACTTGAACCTGGGAGGCGGAGGTTGCAGTGAGCCCAGATAGAGCCATTACATTCCAGCCTGGGCAACAAGAGTGAAACTCCATCTCAAAAAATAATAATAAATAAATAAATAAAAGAGATTCTCAACCTGGAGTTGATGCTATAATTGGATGAAGCTTTGGGGGCACTGGGAGAGGTGGCATACTTTGCATGTGGGAGAGACAGGAATCACTGGGGAAGGCCAGAGGGTAGACTGTGGGAGTCAGCCTCTAAGATGGCCCCAATGATCCCCCGATCTTCATGCTCTTATGTACCCTCCTCCTACAGTAAGTAGGGCTGACCCGTGTAACCAACAGGAGACTGCAGAAATGACAGTAGGTGCCTTCTGAGGCTAGGGTCTAAAAGACACTGTGGTTTCTGCCGTGCTGTCTTTTGGATCACTCGCTGTAGGGAAAGCCAGCTGCCGTGTCCTGGGGACCCTTGAGCAGCCCGTTGGAGAGATCCATGGGGCAGGGAGAGGAGGCCTCCTGCCAACAACCAGCATCAATATGCCAGCCATTCGAGCAAACTACCCCAGCAGTAGATCCTCCAGTCATGCCCTCAGAGGAATACTGCCCTGGCTGACACCTGACTGCAACCTCACGAGAGATCCCAAGCCAGGTCTAGCTAAGCCCCTGAATCCCTGACCCCAAGAAACTGTGTGAGATAACATATGCTTATTGTTGTGTAAAGCTGCTAAGTTGTGTAGTCATTTGTTATACCCCAATAGATAACTAGTATTTCCGACTTATCCAAACCCCTCAGAACATCAAGGTCTCACTTCAATCCTCTGTCTTCTACCATATTCCACAACACTCTAGGCCCTCTTCCTTTGTGTAGCCAGAATACCAAGTCTGAACCACGTAATCTGATGCCTCACTTTCTTCTTTCCATCCAGTTTCATGCATAAGTCTCACCTCTCCTGCTAGATTTTAAGCTCCTTGGGGACAGGGTTCATATTGTCATCATTTTTCTGTTCCTTACAGCACTTAACTCAGGGCTGGACACATTATTATTATTATTTTATTTATTTATTTTTTGAGACAGAGTCTCGCTCTGTCACCCAGGCTGGAGTGTAATGGCACAATCTCGGCTCACTGCCTTCAAGCAATTCTCCTGCCTCAGCCTCCCAAGTAGCTGGGACTAAAGGCACCCACCACCACGCCCGGGTAATGTTTGTACTTTTAGTAGAGACGAGGTTTCACCATGTTGCCCAGGCTGCTCTCAAACTGCTGATCTCAAGTGATCCACCTGCTTCAGCCTCCCAAAGTGCTGGGATTACAGGCATGAACCACCACACCTGGCCACATTATTACAACAAATGTTTGTTGACCTGTTTCAAGCCAGCTGTATACAGAGCCCTGGATGGCCAGAACAGTTGCCTAAAAAGATATCGAGTCAGGGAAGGAGCAGTAGAGAAGAGAAGATGAGGGCTCGGGGCATTTGTTTCCTCTGGTCAATCCCAAGACAGCGAGAAGCCATGATCAGTCCCCATCCTGAAAGGGCAGAGAGGTACAAACCCTAGCAGGAAGGCACTAGCTATGAGGGCACAATGCTGCTTTATCTCCAGGAGGATAGAGTGTACAATGGCAGGACTGGAGGATGCTGGGTAAAGTACCAGGGTTTCGCTAAGCCAAGCCAGGAACCAAAGGGTGACTCTCCTTTCTGGGGGCCAAAGTTGCCAGAGAGCAGCAGCGAGGCAAGTTGCCTGGGAAGGGGAGGAGCAAGAACAAGTGGGGGGACCCCTCCCCCTCTCCTTCCCCCTGGCTCTGAGCCCCTGTGGGAAGAAGCCCTTGGCCAATGCCCCACTTTTAGTGTTGCAGGAGCGTTCCCCACCCTCCCCCACCCTTGCTTCCTGCTACAAAGCCCCATGCCATGGGGGCAACTGGAGCAGGTGGTGGTGGCTGGGAGAGAAAGGAAGGTGGGAGGGGGAAAGGAAGGTCATGGGGAGGGGCAAAATCCTCTCCAGGAGAACACTGCAGCAGACACACTGCCAGGCAGAATAACCAGACAGAAGCATGTGAGTGTGCTGCTGACTCTCGGGCGCTGGTTACCTTTGTGTGGGCTGGGGCCATCCATCTGAGTGTCTGGGGAGGAACGGGGGAAGGGGAGGGGAAGCAGGAGCCTGTGACGCCCACCTTTTCCCAGTGCAGTTTGTGGTGGTGGCATTTTCTGTCCAACTGCCCCCCTCCCCCAGTGTCTCCCGGATACAAACAGAAGCCACCCATTCAGAGCCTGAGAGACATATGGAACGAGCCAGGGCTCCAGAGGCAGACAGACCTATTTCACATCCCAACTGCATCACTCAGGACCACCCAGTAACCTCGCACCAGTCCCTTAACCTCCTTGAGCCTCAGTTTCCTCACTACAAAATGAGTATAATAAAGGTGCCTATCTCCCAAGTGCCACTGTGGGAATTAAGAGCGATAATGTGAATGAACTGCTTGGCACAGACCAGAGTTCCCTGCTCTTCCCCTGGGCCCCTGTCCTCCCACTCTGGGCGGTCAAGGGAATGAACGCTGCTACCCTGCCATGCCATGCTTCTATTCCCTCATTCTTGCTTCCGCCAGAAGCACAATGATGCACAGCAACCCTCGGAGAGTACTTTATGGTTATCAAAGCCTGTCACAGACATTGCTTCCTTTGTTCCCCCAAGCACCCTTGTGAGACAGAAAGGGCAAGAGGCAGCAGCTCCGTTCTTCAAGATGAGGAAATAAGCTTCAGTCTTGTCTGAGCTGGAAAGAGGTTCTGGGAGGGGTAAGGGGAAAGGAGGGGAGACGAGCACCTGGGGCTCCCATCGCTTGCCAGTGCCATTCGGGGATCCCAGTAAGAATCATGACCACCAAAGCACTAGGCGTGATGGTTCACGGCTGTAATTCCAGCACTTTGGGAGGCCAAGTCAGGCAGATCACTCGAGCTCAGGAGTTTGAGATCAGCCTGGCCAACATGGTGATTTTTTGTATTTTTGTCCTAAAAATACAAAAAATAGCTGGGCGTGGTGGCAGGCGCCTGTAATCCCAGCTACTCACAAGGCTGAGGCACAAGAATCGCTTGAATCTGGGAGGCGCAGGTTGCAGTGAGCCGAGATCGTGCCACTGCACTCCAATCTGGGTGACAGCGCATGACTCTCTCTCAAAAAAGAGTGAGAGAGAGAGAAAAAAAGAAGGATCACGACCACCAAAACAAGCTGAAGATGGGCTTTTGTTTTTGGCTGTCAATGACAAATACATATTATGAGTATACATTTGACCCTGGACCCTCACTTCTCTCAAATGTAAAGTTCACCCAGGTTGAGGACTGATTTTTTCTAAGGTTACAACATGCAACCTAACACCAGTGGCATGAACATCAGACCCAAAAGAGATGTTGATTTGGGATGAGGGTTTTAGGAATGCTTGCCTGGCTGTTGACTGGTAACTGCCCACTCACTGGCTCCTATGCTTCCATGAGAAGCTAACGAACTGGGGAGCAGGGGAGGGGAGGAGTAGCTAGAACCTGGGCCCCAGTGGAATTTCTTCAGCCTTACCCTCAATCAACCTTTGTCTGGACCTTACAATCCTTCCTCCTAACAAGTTGTTTTCTACCTTGATTGACTCAGAATGTCCCATGGTTTCCAGTAAGTTAAACCCAGACAAAAGCTTCTTGATTGGATGTTAACAAGCTACTCAGGCTAACATCCTGCCATATTCTTTAATTCTTTCTTAACTCAAAGAAGATCTAAAGATTGTAGAGGAAAAGCCATCATGGGCCAGAAATTATAGTTAACTATAACTTTAGTTCCCATTCTTCAAAACCACCCCCAACCCTTCGAGAACTAGTTTGAGAATGCCTTACTAAATATGGGTTAATTTGATCCTCCCCAAAGCCCCCTACCCCTCCCTCCCTCCTGCCTCCTCTGCCCACCTCCCACACACACACCTTATACAATACCCTTTGATGGCTACGCACCTTTACCTCTTCTGAGACGGTTGCCATGTGCTTGGTCTTGCACTTTCGTTTTCCCGATGGCTTTTCTGAATTTTCAAGGCAGGCTGGCTCCTCCAGGTTATTTGGGAGGAAACCATTTGGTGAATCTGAGATCCCCTGGGCTTTGTTGGGCAAGAGAAGGTTCCTGTTCCTGAGGCGGTGCTCCAAACTTTGGGAGGAGGAAGTCTTCTGCTTACGGGCCTTTAAATCTGAAGGCAAGAAACAGGAAAAGAACGGACGTCAAAGAAATGAAACACAGAAAAGCAATGCCTTCCTCTAAGATGAATCGGAGGACTTTGGGATTAGAACTGCAGTGCAAAGTTGTATAACTATCAGCTATCGATATCTAGTGCAGTGCTGACTATTCCACTAAATGCTTCTTGAATGAACACACCATACCTCAACATCGAAGTCCCTCCTCTACAAGCAGGAGACAGCTCCCAGCCCTACCAGCAGGGGGCGGCCCATCTGGCTAGCCCTAAGATGAGGGTAATTTTAACAGGATTTTACCCAGAGCAAATCAGAATTTCTTTTCACTTTTTTCCTCATTCCCTTTGTCTCTTTCTCCAGTCCCGTATGAAAGCAAATCTGGCGGTCCTGCTGACATTAAGTATCAAGTACATGGGGAACAGGGAGGAAAAGGTAGAAGGCTGCCTTCATGGCCTCAGCTCTACTCACCTGACTGCCCCATTTGTCACTCTCCGAGGACACAAAAATCAAAGCTACAGGAACTCCCTGAAACTAGAAGGCACCATGAGCCTACTTAGCTGGCAGTCAAGGGCAGAAACCTGCTGCCCTTTCTGGGTGAAAATCAAGTCACTGGTGTCACTAGAACACACCAGTAACATCTCTAATTTAGCCACAGCTTGCTGAACAAAGCACATTCTAATTTCAAAAAGGCCTGCCGGGAACTCCATTATCAAGAGCTTCATCCCACAGGGTCTGTCCTAACCCTGTGTGTAGGGGCGACTGATTGTGTGTTTAGCCTCATCTCTCAAGATTAGTGCTGCTTGGCTTGGCCGTCAATTGTGTGATTGGCTGGGCTCAAGTCCTAATTGCTCTGAGCCTCAGTTGCCATATCTGTAAAATGGGGAGAATATAATCTACATCACAAGAGTGGTATGAGAATGAAATAAAGTAATACATGCAAAATCCCTTTCAAAAAGTGTTATAACAAGTAAGGCATCATTATTCTGTTATTTAAGCACAAGCTCTTGAGGTGGACCCATGCCCGTGTGTTTTCCTCCCCACGAAATGAACACCATGCCTAGCGATTGGTGAAGTGAAGGGACTGAGATTGAAGAGTTCTCAACTCTCCTCCCCCAACCCTGACATGGGCTCTCACATGTGACATTACCAAAGGCAGATCCAGATGTGGGAGCCATCATTCCAGCATGAGGAGTTGGCTGCAGCTTATGCACAGTTCCTAGAAGGCCAGCTGTCATGCCAGCCCTTTCTCCCAACTAGCCTCAGCCCACTAGTGAGGCCTCATAGCCTGTCCAGGAATTGCTGTACTACACGGTCTCTAATAGCACTTCCAATCAGAGTGTTCTAAACTCGGGCTTTCGACGCAACACATTTGGGCTGAGGCAAAAGAGGAAGGAACAGAACCATGCCTTGTGAGGACTCCAGGAAGTATGAAGAAGTCATATTACAGCGTTCAATGCTACAGGCAAAGAAACAGCCCACCTTGTTTATCCAGGGCAGGGCAGGCTCGGGTGTTTATTCAATTGCAGAGAAGTGAAGGCTTTATAGTAGCCTACAAAGGACCAGAGAGTGGAGGTGGCAGGTGTGTGAGTGGAAGTGGCTCTGCCTACCTGCTCCGCAGGTCAAGACGGGACATATCCAAAACCAGGATGAAAAGAAAGTCAGGAGGCTCAGACAGAAGTGTATCCTGCCTCATTTTGGCCTTTGCCAAATTCCTGCACGAAGATGCCATCATCAGATCTGGAGGAAAGTGACCAGACCACGTGCCAAATCCAGCTGCCTCAATGCAAAACCCTTAGACACATCCATGGAGGAAGAATGACCTACTTTCCAACAACTGGAGCTCCCCCCCAAATCAAGTAGGATGCCTTCATTGGTGGTGTTCTCTGCATTACTGGAGGTGTGTTCATGAAAAGGCTGGCTACCTGTCAAGAATGCTGTGGAGATCTCTATCTCTGCATTGGGTGGCAAACTGGACCAGGCAACCTTGAAGGTCCTTCTGGTTCCAAGCGCCAATACGTTCCACAGGAAGCTTCCATGCTAGGAAACCAGGTGCCATTAGAGAAGATTAGGTGATACACAAAAGCTCCTCTTCATCCTAACACAAGTGGCTGAGGCCAACAGCTTGACAACTTATTCCTGACCAATCTATTATTGCTCTAGCAGAAGAAGAGAAAATTGTTCCCACTCTGTCACATAGTTGATGAAAATTAGCTCAATTACTCTCTTGAACGTAGAGATGGGTATCATATATATCTCCACTTAAACAGAGCCAGAAATGAGGTTAAGCCGTCTTTGCATTATAGCAAACCTGGAATCTACTACCCACTCAATATGAGGTTATTCGGTTTTAGCTAAAAAGGAGACAGCGGATGTTTACTGGCAGCTCAGGATGAATACATTATAGGAGGCAATCAATTGCTGCTTCCAGGGTAGAGGTGAGAGAACGAGAGTGAGAGACAGAGGTGTTCTTATAAAACCCAGAGATGTGCTTTTTGCTCATTTAGAAATCCACTATAGGAATGGGCCTGAACAGTACTCAGTGGAACATACTGATACTAGCGTCTTGTGACAGTCTGTGCCTCCAGGATGGTATATCACAGCATTTGATGTGATCAGAGAAAGCCTGGTTTTCTCTTTGGGCTGCCTGCCTTCTTAACTCAGGTCCAACAAAAAAGATGCCACTTTGGGTCACCTCAAAGCTTCACTCCGTCTCTGAATAATCACTGTGGCTTTAACGGATAAAGCAATGCTGTGCCCGTTTCTACTTGAAGTTCTTCTGTTGGTTTGAAGAACCCACTGGACTTCTTTTTAGCTTAGAGGCTGCAAGTATCCCAGGCAAGGCAGCCGATGCCCTCTGTCTTCTTGAACCCAAGATTCTAGGAGAGAGAACCCGTCCTCCCAAAAGACTCGACTCCCTCAAGCCAACCAGAGAACTCCCTGGTATCCAGTTGTCCCATGCCAAGGATGTCACCGCGGCCTTGCCCACAGGTTCAGACTTCTATAAGAAACTGGAGGGCTTGGGCCTTCATGTCCTCCGCTCACCTGCAGGCCAATCCGAACTCATTCAACATCAACCCAAAGCCAAAGGCTGGGAGCTGGAGTTGAGTGACCCCCTCTGGCAGCTGGAGATCATAGCACCGGGTTTCTCTGGGTCCCGAAGCCTTTGGCTGGCGTAGAGATGCCCGAGGGTTCCCAGAAGCCAAACAGGCTGCGGCGACAGCAGAGCCCCTGGCCAGCCTTACCTGCTCTCCCTTTCCGCCGCTGCTCATCTTCTTGCTCCGTCAGGTACTCCCCAGTCTGATATTTTCGGCTCTTCTGCCGTCTTCGTTTCTTCCTCTTCAGCAGGCCCTCCTCCTCCTCTTCCTCCTCCTCCTCATTGGTGTCCCACATTTGCCGGGCAGCCTCTGTCCTCCAGGGCATTTCTCGGGCTCGCCACAGGTGCCTTCGACCCTGGCTCAGCAGAGACTTGTCCTGGGCATGATGGCTGCGATACTGGGTGTCCCGTTGGGTCTTTCTCACCTTTCGACGCTTAGCTGGGGTGGGGGTTACCTCTTCTTCTTCTTCTGTGGGGAAGACTTCCTGGCTTCCCATGTCACTGTCTGCCATGCCAGCAAAGGAGCTACAGATGCTTCCTGTGGACGGGATGTACAGAGGATGGTCAGGTACTTCTTCAAAGGACAAAGCATGGTGTCGAAGTGAATGCCCTGGACTAGGAGTTTGAAGGTCTGGGTTCAAGTTCAGGCTCTGCCAGTAATAAGCTGTACCCTTCGGGAAAGTTCCTTCAGTGCAGTCTCCTCATCTATAAAATGGGGATACTGTTCTCCCCTTACTGACCTCACAGGGCTGTTTTGAGGCTCAAATAAGATCTTTCACGCATATGTGCTTTACAAAGTCCAATATACCAGACAACATCAAGTATTAAAAACACACACCCTTACTCATCCACGTTACAGTGTTACCTGAATTCACACCCAAAACGCTTGCTTAGCTCTTATAAGGTGCCAAGTATTTTGTGAAGGGCAGGAGAGGGCCACAGGTCCCTGGGAAATCAGGGGCTAGGAGAGGGCAATTGAGGTCTCAGACAGGGCAAGGGAGGACATACTCCTTTTGTGGCACCGCCAATCTTGGGGACAGAGCCACCCAGGCCAAGCAGAATCATCACAAGAGAAGAGTCTCAAGAAAAGCAAAGCAAGAAGGAGTCCCTTTCCTGTGATCTGTGAGAGTCTGGTTGGGTCACGCCCAAATGCACCCAGGCACGCCCACTTCCCTTAAATTGACCCCACCTCCTCCTGACTTGCCAAGAGTTCAGGGGTGGAGCTTCCTCCCAGGCGCCTCCCTCCACCGGGTTGTAGCTGTTCCTCACTGCTGGGCAAGCGCTTCCCCCTCCTCCTCCACCACCCCAGGATGGATGATACCTTTCCTGCCTTCCTCAGCCACCTTGCCAAGAGGCCATTTTCTCTCTCCACTCTTTCCTTCAACTCTGCTAACAACAAAAGTACATCCTAAATTGGCCTGGTTTCACACTACAGGAGATTTGACACCTTCCTCCTCGGAAGCAGCTGTGAGATACCACCATCTTTCTCCCAAGGCCCAGCTATTAACTCAACAGTCCCCAGACCCACGCAAGGTCAGCAGAAGAAAGAAATGGTTTGAGGCAAATAGAGTAAGTAGCCCTTGACCAAAGCTTCAAGTTAGTCAGACTGCTAAAAGACAGCAAATAGCAGCACACTTTCCGTTATAGAGGCCAGGCAAAACAAAGTGTTCTGGTTAATCTAATATTCTGGTTAATACAGAATCATCATAGAGATCACAAAGGAATCACCAATTTCCAAAGAATCAAATACAGTACAATGTGTTTAACACTAAAATGGAACTGGCTGTAATGTAATTGCTCTTTGATAATTCAGAGGACACTTCAGGATTTTGCAAGGCCTCCAGGCCATCATTATGAGCCCCAATTACCGCCTCACTTGCCATGTGCTAAGGTGCTAGTTAATAGAATGTCAGATAACTGAGTTTACACTATACCTTGCTTCCCCATTCTATCCAATTTGCATGGAAATTGGGTGAACGGGGCAACCATCTCCAGCCCTGGATACCAGTGTGGAGGCTAGCAGAAGGTAGTGGTGGCTAGAAAGGGCTAGCTTCTTTTAGTCCCTGGAGGTTGACCAATACAAATTCAGGGAGCCAAATGTGATTCTGCCAGCCCTGACAATTCAATGACTTTTCCAATTTTGAGGATGCCTGTCACACAGGGCATTAAGACCAACGTCAAAAGTTAAAAGTCTGTGCCTGAGATTGGCCCCAGTAATGACGAAGTGCCAAAGCTTGGAGTTGAACAGGCTTTCCTGAGTGGCACAGGCCTTAGCTCTTTCCACCATCAGCTCCCAACAAGAGATGTCAAATTCCTGCTCTGAAAAGTTGAACAAACAGTCCTCAAACAGTGGGCAATATTTGAGGACTATTTGTCCCCTGCCCCCACCCAGGGCTCTCTTATCTCTGCAAGGAGCTGGGCATTGTGGCACAGCGAATCAAATTCCCAACTCGACACCTGGGCCCATGGTAAAACTGCTCAACCAAATTTCGATCACTCTTTTCATAGAAGATGCCTAGAGGGGCCATCACCTTAGTCTCACTCACCAGACTGACTGCGCGTGCGGGTGCTCAGAACCACAGGAATAAAGTCACGGAAACTGCTCTTTGCTTTCTTTTCCAAGGAACCTGGAGTGATGTGTGGTTTGGAGACAGAAGGCAGCAATGTTACAATCAAAGCCTAAAGACCAGAAAGCCCACCTATAAGGCTCAGGGGGAAAGATTGAGAAAAAGTTTGTGTTTACCCTGTGGTTACTCTGGGTTACATTTATTTGGTCCCCTTACATGACCATCACATATGTGTCTCTTGTAAACAATGCATGTTTCCAGGTGGTTTCTAAAAACTGGGAGTTTGGTCACTTTTGCTGATACCAGAAAAGGCAGTGCACAGTATCAATTTGATGGTGTGCCAGAAAGTAGGAAAGTAGGAGGCCCCACTGCCCTTAGGACTCTGAGGTTGCTGCACCTCAACAAAGTTCTGCTGGGCATGGTAGCTCATGCCTGTAATCCCAGCACTTTGGGAGGCCGAGATGGGTGGATCACCTGAGGTCGGGAGATCGAGACCAGGACGACCAACATGGTGAAACCCTGCCTCTACTAAAAATACAAAAATTCACCGGGCATGGTGGCGCTCACCTACATGTAGTCCCAGATACTCGGGAGGCTGAGGAAGGAGAATCACTTGAACCCGGGATGCAGAGTTTGCAGTGAGCCGAGATTGCGCCACTGCACTCCAGCCTGGGTGACAGAGTGAGACTCCATCTCAAAAAAAAAAAAAAAAAAAAAAAAGAAAAAGTTCTAACTGAGCTGGAGCAGGTCACAGAGGAGGGCAACCTCAGTGAATCTTGGAGGATTGAGTGAGGCGGGAAGATGGGAACAAGGCGACAGTGAATAGAGAAAAACGGCTAAGAACAGATCAGGCCGGATGCGGTAGCTGACGCCTGTAAGCCCAACACTTTGGGAGGCTGAGGCAGGGAGATAGCTCGAGCCCAGGAGTTCAAGACCAGCCTGGGAAACGTGGTGAAACCCCATCTCTTCAAAAACTACAAACATCAGCCAGATGTTTGTGAGTAGCTAGCACATGCCTGTGGTCCCAGCTACTCAGGAGGCTGAGGTGGGAGGATCACTTGAGCTCAGGAGGTTGAGGCTGCAGTGAGCCGAGACTGTGCCACTGAACTCCCTCTAGCCTGGGAAACAAAGCGAGACTCTGTCTCAAAACAAAAAAACAAAACAAAAAACAAAACAAAACAAAACAAAATAGACCAGAAGAGGCAGGTCATAGTCGTGTCAGATGGGCAAGACCATGAACCTGGACTCCTATGCTCAGAAATGCTGGGGATTCTCTCCCTGATAAGGGTGCCCAGAAACTATTAGTGGCAAAACGGACAGGTTAGGGACACATACCAGCCCTTTCATCCCAAACATTCTGTGTGTCCCTAAGTGACAATAAACGTTTAAGATTTCTCTAAACTCTCCTAGCTAACTAGCTAACTATTGATTTCCATCTTTTCAGAATGGCAGTTTTCCAGTATACTCAAAGAAGACAGCATAATGAACCCCCATTCTGTGGTTTTTGTCTAAATTCTCCTTAAACTTGTTTCTTTGAGCCTAGACCCATCGCGGGGAAATGGGTCGGCTACTGTGCTGTGGGCCTGGTGTTTGTGTCTGAAAACCACTTCCTTCAGCCTTATTCTAGCGCCCAGGGGGAGCAGAAGGGGCCCCTGATCCTTGCTCGCTCACCTTAGACTTCAGAGGGGTCAATCATATCTTCTTTCCACACTGAAGAAGTCTCACTTTTCCAGAGTGAAGGAGTCAGCGCCTGAGGCCCTCTGCCCTCACCACCGTGCCCTGGGGATCCCTCTGCAGCCCAGCCCAGAGGGCCAGGGCCTTGGGGCCTACCTTCCTCGTGGCCGTCAGCTCGTTTTCCTGGAGACTGGGACTCCGGCTTTGTCGGCTTCCGGTGCTTGTGCTTTCCCCTGACTCCATTGTGCTCTTTTCCTGAATCTGAAGCCCCCCTGGGGCTTTTCTTGGTGGATTCCTGGGGGTCACTGGGCAGCTTCCGGCACTGTGGAGAGGTAGAGGGTCAGGTCTGAGACCAGTTTCACTTCTTAAGAAAGCTCTCCCGAGGTTGAGCTGTGTGTCCTGTTTCTGACCTAGAGGCATGAGCTGCCCAGAGTGGGGGACCAGGGGCAAGGGGCCGGGGCCGTGCGCTGCCTTCCACAGTGGGCGACGGGGATTCTTTTGGACTGAGTCCAGAGCCCCAGCTAATCCCCGTAGGCGTCCACACCCCATCACTTTAAAGATTAAAGAGGTCTACAGAGTCTGCGTTCACAAGCCAGTGAATAAACACCCAAAGTCATTTTAAAAGGTGCAAAGTCAGGCCCCATACTCTCTGTACCCAAACACCAATGGAGAGACCGGCATTAAACAAAATGCCTCTTCTGCAAGTTGGGAGACTACATTGTTCAAATAACTTCACTGTGAATGGTATTGCACCAACAACTGAAAATAATTCTCAGTACAGGCCAACTCAAGAAAAATTGTCTCTTTTCACGTGTAAATTAATACCAGAAAATAGATCCAACTAAGGCAAGAAGAAAAACATGACACCAGAGCAATTCAAATATCCTCATATTTATAAAACCCAGTGAAAAGGCCCAGGCATTATTCATAATGCCACTTTATACTCTGCAGCACTTTCAACTTGTCCAAATGCTCTCATCTCTATTATTGGATTTTATCCTCCCCACAACCCTGGGAGGAGAAGCTAACATTATCCCCACTGACCAGATAAGAAAACGGAGGCTCCAAGACAAAGGGTTGAATGACTTGTCCAGGGTAACACACAACCCCATGTGTCCACTGGCTCAGGGACTGCCACTTACCAGGCCAACTCGCAAGTTAGCACATTTGTGCTTGCAGTGAGAAAGACCCAGGACTGGGACTGGGACCCAAGGCTCCTGGCCCCCAGCCCAGGCCTCTGGGCATCAGCTCTCACTACCTATCTTCCCCGAATCACTTCCTCGGCTGCTTCAGCTCAGCTTCTCCCACGCCCACTGCCTGGCACATCTAAGAGGCACAATGGCTGTGCTCACACACTGCAAGGACACTCTCAGCCTAACAGTCACGTATTCTCATGAGCTTTGAGGTCTCTCTGTGCCACTAAACAAGAAATAGGGCAATGTAGGGATTTCCAGTATTCTAGTATACAGGGAGTGCAGAATAAGCAAAACGTTGGAACAATAAAAGCAGGTCTGAGGAGGAAAGGAAGGGTTAAACTTGCTTGAGTTGTTTTTTCCCTAAGTTGACCCATGCCTCGCCTGCTGGAAGGTTATCGTGGTGTACCTCCAGCTAAGGGGATGGCACATACCTTACTGATGGAACATTTTCGGGGGCTGGGGCCTCCTAATTCTCTAGGGACAGGGAATCACTGCTACCCATCAAATTCCAGGACTCCTCCTATCCCATGAACTCCTCCTGCTTCTTATTTTCAGCAGAGGCCTGAACTAAAAATTCAAGTTCAGTTTCCCCCTTGGCTCGCTGCCAGTTCCTACAAACCAAAGTGTTAGGAGGAGGAAAGCACTGGTTGCAAAGAGGAAGATGGGGAACTGCTGCTTAAAAACTGACCTTCAAGTATGGCTGGAGAAAAACTATTTTAAGTCAGGGGGAATAAAGTCAAATGCACATACATTTGAACATGTCCTATTTATTTCTGAATATCATTCTTAGCTGGCTCTTTCAAATACAGATCATTAACTTTTACTTCCTAAGACAAAAACAAGTAAAACAGAACATCTAGCAGGGTGCGGTGGCTCAAGCCTGCAATCCCAGCACCTCAGGAAGCTGAGGCGAGCAGATCACCTGAGGTCAGGAATAAAAATATTTCACACACTCCAACTTATGCATGAAGTTGGGAGGATGGGGAGACTGTGTGAGACAAATGTTCTGGTTAACAGAGTTTTGAAATATTTTCCGAAGAATTTTCCAAGGAATGAGAAGACAATAAAATACATCCAACACCAAATGAAGCAGAACTTTCTCTCTGCTGGTGATGCAGAAGGCCCTTTAGGATCCCGAGAGGACTTGGGCAGGTGGTATTGGCAACAGGAGACTATTTTCATTCTTGGCCAAGCCCTGAAAGGGGCTGTTTCAAACAAACCCCTGATCTTAGTTTGCTGATCAACAGTTTCCTTCTCAGGAAGGTGGCATGTAAAAAAGAATGAAGTGATTTGCACTTCCAAAAAATAGACATTTACTAAATCCTTACAGGCAGTTGTGAAGAGCTGCTTCCAGGCCCCTGATCTTGTAATTTTATTCTCTGCCCTCTGCATTTGACAGTGGGCCCACTGAACTGTTCATCTAATATAGGATGGAGCAGTGCCCACCTGTCACTGAGTCATCAGTAAGACATAAGCTTCATGAGAGGCGGGGCCACATCTATTTTGTTTGTAATGCTAACAATACCAGCAACCACTAACGCTAACTGAACACCTACTATGTGCCAGGTACTACTCTACACACTTATGTATATTGCATTCTTTAATCGTTGTCAAAATGACAGCTTTACTGAGATATAATTTATTGAGATATACCATGCAATTCACTGAAGTGTAAAATTCAATTGTTTTTAGCATAGTCATAGAGCTATGTAACCATCCCTACTTATCTAGCTCCAGAACTTTTTCATCACCCTGAATAGAAACCCAATACCTATTAAACAATCACTCCCCAATTCTTCCACCCTCCCTAGCCCTAGGCAACCACTAGTCTACTTTCTGTCTCCGTGGATTTGCCTATTGTGGACATTTTATATCATCATCTCATTTAATCTTCACAACAACTCTATGAGTAGGTACTATTATTGTCTTGTGTATAGATTAAGACACTGAAGGCCATAGAGATTAAGTAGCTTGACTAATAGCACACAGCTAGGAAGAGGTGGGGCCAAAATTCAAACCAAGGCTCTGTGTCTGGCTCCAGGGAGCATAC
Source organism: Piliocolobus tephrosceles (assembly GCF_002776525.5). NCBI lineage: Eukaryota > Metazoa > Chordata > Mammalia > Primates > Cercopithecidae > Piliocolobus > Piliocolobus tephrosceles. The sequence continues at coordinate 24,479,513 of NC_045445.1, forward strand.
TCCTCATCAATCTATGATACCACCCTCCTGAAGATGTATTCCCCTTGCCTGGGAAGGGCTGGCATACAGCAGCCATGCAACAAAAACTTGCAAAACATTCAGTGAAACAGTTCCACGGGCAGAGAGTAGAAGATAGTCAGGTGCAGTGGCTCACACCTGTAATCCCGGCACTTTGGGAGACTGAAGCAGGAGGATTGCTTCAGCCCAGGAGTTCGAGACTAGCTTGGCTAACATAGTGAGACCTCGTCTCTACAAAAAATAATTAGCCAGGTATAGTGGTACACACCTGTGGTCCCAGCTACTTGGGAGGCTGAAGTGGGAGACTGCTTCAGCCCAGAAAGTGAAGGCTGCGATGAGCTGTCATCGAGCCACTGCACTCCAGCCTGGGTGACAGAGCAAGACCCTGACTCAAAAAAAAAAAAAAAAAAAAGAGAAAGAAAGAGAGTGGAAGATAATATGGTATAGCTGGCTGAAGAAGAACATGGACTTTGGAACCAGAGACCAGAGTCTGAATTCTAGTTCTGCCATTTAGTAGCTGTGTAACTGGGTAGTGTATCCTCTCTGAGCCTCTGTTTCATTTATTTTCTCACCTGTAGATTGGTGTAGAATTCACCTCATAGGGTTACTGTAAGGATTAGATAACATATGTAGAAATACAACTCTAACGACATGAATTATTATTCTTATTACCACCGAGTGCAGATGGCAGTTACCTGCCAAATGTTATATGCTCTACTGCGTCATGACCCACGTTCCTACTTCATGTGTCTCTGACATACCAGGGTGGTTGTGAGGTTTGTGAGTTAAAAGCCACCCAAACACCTATCCCAGGGGTTCTTAACCTGGAGTCCCTGGGTGGGCTTTAGGCGATGGGGCAGAGGTCAGGTCCATGAACCTCCTGAAATTATTGGCAAAATTCTGAGGTCACGTTTCTGGGGACAGGGTCCATAGCTCTCATTAGCTTTTCAAAATGGTCTATGGTCCAGAAAAGACCATAAACTTTTGCCACAGACAAATTCACAGCACTCTAGCCAGAAATTTGTCCCTTAGTGTACATCAACATCCAACTTGAAAGCTTGCTAACAGAACTTCAAGCTGTTCTAGATTTTCAATAAACCCTATCCTCAAATGTTTCAAGATTCTCCTTGGATCACCAGTGGCCTCTGGTCCCTTCCGGGGGACCACGGGATTCTCATCAAGTGTTCCTGGCCCACCTTTTTGCCTAGAACTCTGCCACCATCCATAGCCTGTTAAGACCAACACCCAGACACCCAACCTTCCTTGCCCATCCAATCCCCAATGGGCCAAAACCCAAATCCGCTGCCTCAAGCATTTGAGCGGGTAGGAAACTGATGGATTAGCACAGAAGTCAAATTGGCTCTGACCCCACAAGGCTCCCAGCAAATCCGAAGCAGGCCCCCCACCAGCGGTGCAAGGAACAACCCCGTCAGAGGCCCCTGCTCTCCCCATCCCTAAGTTCTCAAGGCCAGTGTTCTCTCAGTATAGGAAAAGGAAGAATGGTTATTCAAGGAAGAGCCTGTTATTCATTGATTTCCCTCACCAATACCTTCTTCCGCTTTCCGACCTCATCTGGGACAATGGCTTCCCTACCCCAGGGACGGAATCATTTCCCACATCCTACAAACTACAAGCCAGCCTCTCCCCATGCTGAGACACCGTATATGGAAAATGTGACCTAGGGAGGGGACAGCAGGTCATTATTCCTTTTACAAAAGCCTTCCAATCCGTTCAGTTCACACAGCTGCCCAGCAGCACTGTGTCACAGGGTAGGGGTCACAGGACGTTGCCATCCACAGCACGAAGTAGACCAGCAGTGCCTCGGCCCCACCCTGGACCTTAGCTCGGCACTCACCTTGGGTCTGTGGGAACTCCGGACCATGGCCTTGGCTTGGGGCTGCAGCTGCTGCTCTTCGCCGTCCTTCTCTTTGCCGCACTTCGTCTTCTTGGGCGGCAGAGATTCCGTCACATCATCTGGCTGCCACTTGTTCTTGCAAGCAAAGACCCCTACACTTTCTTGTTTCACTCGAGCCTGCCCGGCCTTACCCCGAACTTCAGCTTGGCCCCTTTGGGGAGCCGCTGGGAGGCCATCAGCCCGGAAGCAGGTGGCTAAATTGAAGACCACATCACCATCCACCTTCTCCATTTTCACTCGCCCCAGATCCACCTGGCTTCCAAGCTGTGGGCGCTCGGTGCTGGAGCCCCTCCTGCTGCTCGGAACCACGTCCAAGATAAGTTCCTTGGGGTGGCTGTCGTGAGGTAGCAAAGGCAGCTCAGGCATCTTAGGCAGGTTCTGGGGGGTGGCCAGGACCAGCTCATGGGACATGTAGGTGGCCAGCACTTGGTTCTTAGGCTTCGTGTCTCCTGCCAGCTTCAGGCCACAAGCCCCCTGGGGGCCTTCCATCTTAGGAGTGCTGTCAGAGCAGAGGTGGCTCTCTGATTCCTCAGGCCCCTGATTCATTCGAATGTCCCCACCGCTAGGCTGAACAGACAGTGCCAGGGTCCCGGTCTGAGGGCTGAGGGTCAAGAGGACAGGATTGACTTGTTCTTCGTAAGGCTTGGCAGCAATCCGGCAAGTTTTGTTCTTTGTAACAGTGTCCTGCTCTGGAACAAAGGTGCCCCCAGGCCGTGGCTGCCCCTCGGGAAGTCCGTGCACGGCTTCGCTGGAGCTGAGAGATGGCACACCAGAAAACTCCGAAACAACGCTGGTGGGCCTGATGGGCGCCCCCTGACTGGGGGTCAGCTGCCCAGCACTGGAAATGCCAATGGAAAGCAGAGACGCCTGGTGGTACGGGGACCAGCCAACAGGCAGGACCTGGGTACTGGTAGGTTTCCCATTGACTGAACACCGGGGATAAATATTTGCCGGCCCCGTGGGTTTCCACAAAGAGAGTTCCTTGGTTTGGCACCCTGGCAGCCCAGGGGCAATGCGGGCTGGGGTGTATCGTTTCACTGTGCTTGGCTGTCCCTCAGCACCAGCCTGGCTGCCCTTTTTGCCACACGTGGCACCAGCGCCCTTTGGCTCTCCTTGATCAATGATGGAGATGGGCTCCTGCTTGGGGAGATGGCGGGGGTCACGGTTGATGCCAAGGTTGGGGTCTTTGTTCAGCAGCAGGGATGCAGGCACTGGGTTGGCCACTCCCACGTAGGTGCCAGGAATGGTGCTAATCAGCGCGGTTGAGTTCTTCACCCAGGTGCTCGGGTCCCCATTCCTCACGATCTCAGGAAATATGACAAAGGGTGAGGAAGTGGAGCCCAGGCAGGAGGTGACGTTGCTGCCGGCAGCCTGGGTCGTGCGCTGAGACCTAGACAGGACTGTGGAGAGGAGGGCCTTGCTGCTGGTGTGCACGGGAGTCAACACAGGCATGGGGGGTGTCTTGCGCTGGTTCGGCAATGGAAGCTTCTGGCGGTTGGACTTGGAGGACAGATCAAGGGGCATCTCGCTGCACTCAGGTGGAGAGGCCATCTCTCGTTCCAGCTGTGGCGGTGACTTAAGAGGAGAGAAGGTAACAGAAGTCCCTTCTGTTTGCTGCTCGGTGCCAGTGGGCATCTTGGAGGGGTGTGGTGGGGCTGAGCTCCCACTGGGGGCTGGTAGCAGAGGCTGTGGAGTTGGAAGCACCTTGGCAGAAGCAGTGACGAGGGAGGTATCTGCCAAAGGCCCAGGGACCCCGTCGGGTGCAGGCTGGGTGGTGGTGCTACCGGATGGGGAAGTGCAAGGGAGCCTGTTCACCTCCAGAGACACCAGCTTGGAATCCGAAGTCAGAGGCCGGGCCACAGAAAATGCGTACGGGTAAGAACGGAGCTCTGGGGAGGCCAGCACGCCTGGGAGACACCTGTCCTGCAGGTAGGACGGCAGGACAGGGAGAGTAAGAGTGGAGGAGACCCCTAGAGTGGTTGGCAGTGTGGCCACACTGAGCGGCTGCCCACAGCTTGGAGGTGGGATATATACCAGCGGCTGGCTCGGGGTCAGCACTGTCCCTGGCTGAAAGGACAGGGGGACTTTTTGCATAGCTGGTGCCTGAGCTGCAGGAAAGCACACTCGACTCAAACTGAAGGAGGCCGGGATGGGTGCAGAGGTGGGAATGGCAGCTGGCGTGGCAGCAGGCATGGGTGTGGGGGCTGGAG
>NC_045445.1:24484055-24490926 GCF_002776525.5 Piliocolobus tephrosceles
TTCTTCTCTCCAACACCTTGCCGAGAGTCCAAAGCCTTTACTCCAGCAGGTGAGCAGTCAACCTGTTTGCTCATTTGGGTGTTGAGTGGAGTCCAGGAGCAGTCGGCCCTGCTGTTGCTGGCCTCGGCGCTGTCAGATGAGGGAAGCTTGAGCCCGTCTCCTGGGCTGCTCAGGGGCACCAAGAGGCCCTCGGCCTCTGCCACATTCCCAGCATAGTCCATTTTTGGCTGGGGATCGTCAGGCTTGTCTTCTGACTTGTGCCCAAGTTTTTCTGTAGCACTGCCATCTGGGTCTGCCCCCCGGGCATTGCTGCCACTTCCAACTGCCGTGAGCTCCACCTGCAATGACAGGATAGCATGCACATTTCAGGCAGCTCGCTGAAGATGGTGCAAGTGTTCTGAGAGCCCTGAGAGGCAACTGCTGGTCTTCTCTGCAACTCAACCAACCAGGTCTTGGAAGACGCAGAGGGCAGCCAGCCAATTTGTGTCCCACCAACACCAACTCCTGGGAGAGACCCTGTCCCTTTCTGCCCACTTCTTGGGATGGCAGGCTGGGCACACCTTCTGGGCAGCTCAGCTCCATCCTTTGGTGGACAGCACGTGGCTCCATAAAGCCTCTTACCTTGGAAAAACTGCTGCTGACACAAAACTCCTGAGATCCAAAGTGCTGGCAGTCGCCTGTCGTTGACTCCTCATCAGAAAGAGGTGCTCTTCTAGCATGGAAGATACAACCAGAGAAGGGACATGAGGCCCAGGATTAGAGCCACCACCACCTTCCCCAGAATGCCTCTTGCCTTCCTGGGTCCCCATAAAACCTTCCTGTCTCACTTCCTGTGAGGTGAGATTTCGAGGAGGATTACAAGGAACTGGGGGTTCTTGGTTACAAAGTGGAGGCTCCACACCTAGCGTTGGAAGTCCCTGCCAGAGCCTAGTCTGACTAGACTCCCTTCTTTGGACTGTTTACCCTGTTTTCTAGGGCTCTTGCCAGGAGTGTGGACACCCTAGCACTTTTACCTTTTCCCTGTAGCTTACCTGCCAAAATGACCACCCAGGATGTACAGGGCATTGTTCAAAGGGGAGAGACATGAGAACCACTGAATGCCTCAAAAGGTATGCAAAACCCATTTTTCTTTTAAATACAATCTTATTTTAAGTCTCTAAGGGCAGCTGGTTAAAAGTGTCATATAGGTAATCTTCTTCTAAAACAAATAAACCCCTGTTGTGTTTTCAGGTCTAAATCTGAATCATCACCTATTCACCTCCTGGCTTGCCTAGAGCAGAGACACGTTTATTAGCACTGGTAATGACACCACTTGGAGGCCACCAGGTCACTGGGTGCTGAGAGGCATTATTTTAGGAATACTACTTTTTGGCCGGGCGCGGTGGCTCAAGCCTGTAATCCCAGCACTTTGGGAGGCCGAGACGGGCGGATCACGAGGTCAGGAGATCGAGACCATCCTGGCTAACACGGTGAAACCCCGTCTCTACTAAAAAATACAAAAAACTAGCCGGGCGAGGTGGCGGGCGCCTGTAGTCCCAGCTACTCGGGAGGCTGAGGCAGGAGAATGGCGTAAACCCGGGAGGCGGAGCTTGCAGTGAGCCAAGATCTGGCCACTGCACTCCAGCCTGGGCGACAGAGCGAGATTCCGTCTCAAAAAGAAAAAAGAATACTACTTTTTTCCCTCCAGGAGACACTGCCCCCTTTTCTAGAGTTCTAGGCAACACCCTCCCTTCTACCCTCCTTCTATCCTTGCCTACATCCTATCCCCGGGCCAGGCCCCCCCACCCCCCATCAGTCTCCCAGCATCACTTTGTTCTCTCCCGTCCGAAAGGCCTCAGACCCCAAATTCAGGTTCATATGCCCCAGAGAAAAAAGACTCAAGGCCAGACAGTTGGGTCCCAAAGGAGGAAAACTCAACTGCATCTCCCCCTGCTCAAAAAGTCTTCTCCAAATTTCAGGTAAGCATCATAGAAAATGGTACATCCTGACCAAAAAAAAAAAAGGAGGGGGTGGTATTAGACTGGAAGGGTGAAGTTACCCACTGAAAGTCTGGTATTTTAAGTACAGCAAGAACTATTAGGCCGGGCACGGTGGCTCACACCTGTAATCCCAGCACTTTGGGAGGCCAACCAAGGTGGGTACATCACCTGAGGTCAGGAGTTCCATATTAGCCTGGCCAACGTGGTAAAACCTCAACTCTACTAAAAAATACAAAAATTAGCTGGGTGTGGTGGCAGGCACCTGTAATCCCAGCTACTTGGGAGGCTGAGGCAGGAGAATCGCTTGAGTCTGGGAGGCAGAGGTTGCAGTGAGCCAAGATCCCACCACTGCACTTCAGCCTGGGCGACAGAGTGAGACCCTGTCTCAAAACAACAACAACAACAGAAAAAAACTATTGCCCCCTGCCCTTGGGAGCTGTGGGTGGGAGTGGCCAAGGAGGAGGTTGAGGTTAAAGAATAAAACCCCAATATAGATGCTGCAGTGCGTTTCCTGGGTGGGCAAGGCACAGGACTGCTCTGTGTGCCCCTGGGGAAATACACTGTGCCTGAAATCACCTCCCTTCTTTCTCTCCTTTTTTTTTTTTTTTTTTTTTTGAGATTGAATCTCGCTCTGTTGCCCAGGCTGGAGTGCAGTGGCGCAATCTCGATCTCGGCTCACTGCAACCTCCGCCTCCTGGGATCAGGCAATTCTCCTGCCTCAGCCTCCTGCGTAGCCAGAATTATAGGCATGCGCCACCACGCCTGGCTAATTTTTGCTTCCCTTCTTTAGAGCCTCACCCCAAGCTCCTGAAGACAGCCCTGAAGAAGCCAGCTCCCCGCCTCCCCAGTCACCCTAGCCAAAGGGCAGTCAGGGTGCTGGAGCCAACCCCAACAAGAAGGGGGAGGGCGCTGCTAACTCCCTCCCTCCCACTGAAACAGGGACTCCAAAATTGTACCTGGGGCAAGAGAAGCAAAAAAGGCAAGGGGGATCACCACGGGCCTCTCCCCATCTTTTCAGGGATCCAGAAGGGGCTAACCGAGGGGGAAAGGCTTGTTCCCTTTAAAAGGCAGTTAGGCTGGCAGAAGTGGGAGGGCTCCACTGCTGGAAGTGACTGTTGGTGACAAACAGAAATGACCGTAAGGAGAGGCAAGGGCTTTAGATGCAGTCAGGGTGGTCTCGGGAAGGGGAGGGAGGGAGGGCCTGAGGGAAAGGGAAAACATACTTTCACATCAACTCCTAAGAGACCACAAAAGCGACACCTATGCCCAGCCTTGGGCCAGGGGGAAGCGTGTTCCCACTAGAATTGCCAGGGATGGTTTTGGGGGGAATACTCCAGGGAAAACAAGCAGCACTTCCCCCAAGCAACCCCACATGGGAAGGTGCTATTTATTTACATTCTTTCCCCTCCTGGTCATACAAAAGGCAGTGGGCTGCATCCTCACTCCCCCCTTGCAAGCTCCCACCCTGCCTGAAATCACACCTTGAAAGCAGAATCCCTGCTCCCGAAGGCAGCTGCCAGAGAACCACAGAACCAGGCCAAGCAACAGCAGTCCTGGCTACTCCAGCCATACCCACGCCTGAGTGCCAGCCCCAAAGGCGCTGCAAAATGTCATGCAGCCGTGTTTCAAATCCTCTGAGAAGAGGGGTGGGCAGAGCTAAGCAAACATTAACTTGCTCCATTGAGAGAAGAGCCTGGGACAGGAGTAACTTGCAGGGGAGGGGGCCCGGGAAGAGCTGGGTCAACCAGGCAAGGTTATGACGGTGCAGTTGGCGGGGGCAGGGGCGGCAGGAGGGTACAGAGGTCATAGCAGGCTTCAGTCAGGACTGAAAATCAATCCTGCTGTTTCTTCCCACCACAGAGGAGGCAGAGCTGTTATGTTCAAGGTTTTGTGGAACTTAAACCAGAAACGGCCATGACCCCTCAGGGCTGTTTCCTTAATTATTAAGGGCTAGCACCACTGTCAAACCAGACCTCTTCAGTTCCTGCTGGGCCCAGACTACCCATAAGAGAAATATACCACCCAGCACACACCAGGCTCCTTACCTTCCAGTCCTGGGAGATTTTCCCTGGTTCGAGTTCCACAGTACCCCAAGACTGCCTTCATTCCAACTCGGACCTTCCCCAAACACACTGTGCTTTTTTATTTTTATTTATTTATTTTTTTTGAGACAGAGTTTCTGTCTTGTTGCCCAGGCTGGAGGAGCGCAATGGTACGATCTCAGCTCACTGCAACCTCCGTCTCCTGGGTTCGAGCGATTCTCCTGCCTGAGCCTCCCGAGTAGCTGGGATTACAGGCATGCACTACCACACCAAGCTAATTTTTGAAGTTTTAGTAGAGACGGGGTTTCTCCATGTTGGTCAGGCTGGTCTCGAACTCCCGACCTCAGGTGATCCACCTGCCTCGGCCTCCCAAAGTGCCAGGATTATAGGCGTGAGCCACTGTGCGCCGCCACACTGTGCTCTTATTGTCCCAGGGAAATACCAGCTCTCACCTCAAACTCCTACTCATTCCTCAAGCCTGGGCTCAAATGCCACTGCCTCTGGGAAGCCTTCCGTTATTCTCCCACCAGGAGGTTTGTCAATCTTGCATCTGGACTCCCACCGGACCCAGACATGCTACTCTAGGGCACTCACCACCAATGTACTAGGACTATTGGTTTGCTCTCATTATGTTGAATAAATGTTTGTTGAATGAAGGCATGAATTAATCCTAGAAGGGATGCAAGCAGGCAAGCAGACACATTTAGCTGTGGGTTTGCCTAGAGACAGCCACCTGGGGCTAGCTGCAAGCCCATGCCTCCTGTTCTGCAGTCCTCAATCGCAGCTACCAAAGCTGGCAGGCCTCTAAAATATCACTTTCAGAGTTGAACCCCAGGCACAGCTTTGTACCCCAAATTCCTAAATTCTACAAGTTGTAAAAGGCCAAGGAAAAGGATTTTTAAATAAGGTGAGATTACATTTTGGAAACCAGTGATAACATGGCCTAGACTGTAGCAAGAGAAGCAAAAAAGGCAAGGGGGATCACCACAGGCACCACGGGTGATAATAAAGGGTGGATGAGATGAAAAGTGACAACACTTAAAAAGTCATCTTAGGCCGGGCGTGGTGGCTCACATCTGTAATCCCAACACTTTGGGAGGCTGAGGCGGGCGGATCACCTGAGGTCGGGAGCTTGAGACCAGCGGGACCAACGTGGAGAAAACCCGTCTCTATTAAAAATACAAAATTAGCCGGGTGTGGTGGCATATGCCTCTAATCCCAGCTACTCAGGAGGCTGAGGCAGGAGAATCGTTTGAACCCGGGAGGCACACACAGGTTGTGGTGAGCCAAGATCACACCATTGCACTCCAGCCTGGGCAACGAGAGCTAAACTCCATCTCAAAAAAAAAAAAAGGGGGGGATCATCTTAAGCACTAGGCACAGGTTTAGAAGGAGGGAAAATTTGGCCAGGCATGGTGGCTCACACCTGTAATTCCAGCATTTTGGGAGGCCAAGGTGGACAGATTGAGATAAGGAGTCTGAGACCAGCCTGGGTGACATGGTGAAACCCTGTCTCTACTCAAAATACAAAAATTAGCTAGGCATGGTGGTGCACACCTGTAATCCTAGTTACTCAGGAGGCTGATGCACAAGAATCACTTAAACCCAGGTGGCGGAGGTTGCAGTGAGCCAAGATCGTGCCACTGCACTCCAGACTGAGCAACCGAGCAAGACTGCATCTCAAAAACAAAAAACAAGATGGAGGGAAAATCAGATTTTGAGTCTACTTCCTGCTCCCTTCTTGGCAGGGATTTATAGTAGATGGTGAACTAAGGTAACTTGTCTGTTGCTCTTTTTTTATTACTATATAATTTTATTGTTTTTGAGACAGAGTCCTGCTCTGTCACCCTGGCTGGAGTGCAGTGGTGCAATCTCGGCTCACTGCAACCTTCACCTCCCGGGTTCAAGTGATTCTCTTGCCTCAGTCTCTTCAGTAGCTGGGATTACAGGCATACATCACCATGCCTGGCTAATTTTTTTGTATTTTTAGTAGAGACGGGGCTTCGCCATGTTGGCCAGGCTGGTCTTGAACTCCTGACCTCAGGTGATCCACTCGCCTTGGCCTCCCAAAGTGCCGGGATTACAAGCATGAGCCACAGCGCCCGGTCCTGCTGGTCTTTTGAAGGCTCTAGTCCAGATTTCTGCATCAAAGTCTCAACTACTTATAACTAGGTCAACATGACCTGCCAATGAATACTTACGCAAATCATTATTATCACCCTGCCTTTCCCTAGATCATCTCCTAGTGATCATCTGAGGACATGCTTCATATGTAAAGGAAAACACTTTTCTTCCTGAGCACCTGAGAATTTCATCTCATTTTCCATGGTCTTGACTCTTATATCCTAAAATTAAATTCCTTTTAAGCCCATCTCTAACTTGTTCCTCAGTACAGAGAACATTAAGCTATCAGGCACTAATGGCTTAAGAAAATAAAAATGCCTATTCTGCTAACCTTGACCTCATACAAGTATATACTTCTTCAGTTAGGAACAGAAGAAGAAAGTAGATAAATAAAGACTTCCATTCCTTTTCCCCTCAAAATCACCAATACTCCCCCATATGCACACACACATTTCTAAGGTTTACCCAAGAAACGTCAGATCTTGAATCCCAGGGAAAGCCATATTGTTCTGTGTCTTGGTGATTTATCTGATGTATATTTGAATTTAAACAGTCAGTGGGTTGAAACAACAGAAAAACACCAGCAAGCATGAAAGAGCAGTGCCTTCTCTAAAAATCGGAGAGGCGGCTGAGTGCAGTGGCTCATGCCTGTAAATCCCAGCACTTTAGGAGGCCGAGGTGAGTGGATCATGAGGTCTGGAGTTCGAGACCAGCCTGGTCAACATA
>NC_045445.1:24491026-24504273 GCF_002776525.5 Piliocolobus tephrosceles
GCATGCTGGCTCATGCCTGTAATCCCAGCACTTTGGGAGGCCAAGGCGGGTAGATCACGAGGTCAGGAGATCGAGACCATCCTGGTTAACATGGTGAAACCCTGTCTCTACTAAAAATACAAAAAATTAGCCGGGTGTGGTGGCGGGTGCCTGTAGTCCCAGCTACGTGGAAGGCTGAGGCAGGAGAATGGCATGAACCCAGGAGGTGGAGCTTGCAGTGAGCCCGAGATCGCACCACTGCACTCCAGCCTGGGAGTGACAGAGCGAGACTCCGTCTCAAAAAAATAAAAAAAATGAGAGAGGCACTGCAGTTATCACACACAGCTCTTTGATCAAGGGTTATGAAAGTCAAATGTAAATTCTGAAGGCCATTTTGAGTGCTTTGGGTATGGGCATGATCAGGAAATGGCACATCTTGGTCAACCAAATATTCTGGGGAACAGATAACTGAAAACACACACACGTCAGGCAGGTGTCACCAACTCTCAAGACTATGCTAGGCAGTCTCAACATCCTTTGATACTTCATAAGGATCTCACTTCAAATTGGAATTAGCCTCATGAGGTGGGAAAGCGCTGACCACCAGAATGCCCACTGCCAGTTCCCAGCAGAAATCTGAACAATGAAACCATCTTTCTTCCAGACCTAGATCAAGGACTGAAAATACCTTACATATATCCTTGAGCACCAAACTTTGAGGCAGCAAATAAAAACTGCAATCACTGGCCGGGCATGGGCAGTGGCTCATGCCTATAATCCCAGCATTTGGGGAGGCTGAGGCAGGCAGATCACTTGAGCTCAGGGGTTTGAGACCAGCCCGGGCCACATGGTGAAACCCCCGTCCCTACAAAAACTACAAAAAAAAAAATTAGCCGGGCGTGGTGTTGCTCGCATGTGGTCCCAGCTACTGGTGGGGCTGAGGTGGGAGAATCACTTGAGCCCAGGAGGCAGAGGTTGCAGTGAGCCAAGACTGTGCTGCTGCCCTCCAGCCTGTGTGACAGAGTGAGGCCCTGTCTCAAAAAAAAAAAAAAAAAAAAAATTGCTATTGCCTGAGCTTCCCCTTACTCCCCAGTCTGACAGTTGTTAATGAGTAGACAAGTGCTAGCTGGCAAAAGGTCATTTTTTTGGCCTCCTCACCTTCGTCTGAAAAGAGATAGCATGGCAGATCAGGCCACTCACACAGCCCCATCCCCATCCCACCATAGGAAAATTAGAAACAACTAAGAGTCTCCTCCCCACAGTCCCTCCCCAGGCCCTATTGTGTGCAGCTATCCCTCTGGTGACGAGGTACCACTCACTGGAGGCCAGCAGCGGCCACCTTCCCGGCCTCCTCACCTCTCCTCGTTGATGCCACACATGCGAATCCGGTCAGAACTGGTCCAGTTGTGCACGCCGCTGTAGAGCGGTGCTGTAGAGATCATGACAGCCACTCACCACCAGATAGGACCTGCTGTGGCCACTCCCCCTGGGGAAAAGAATTCCAGAAAATCAAAACTCGTAACAGGGACAGCTGCTTCAATCACCTTTTACACAGCAATGTTTCAATAAAGGTAATTACAGCATCAAAATGTTAAAGCAGCCAGCCTGCTATGGAAAATTAAGGTCTAAACCGGGAAGAGGGAGCACTAGCTTTCTAGGAATCCATAGGTTTCAGGATGGAGATGAGGACATTGTTAATCACCTAGAGTGAGTTTTAAATTATCTTAAAAGACAGATATGCTTGAGTGTTCGAGGAAATTCAATCTATTTCAGACAAATGAGATGACAGTATATTTTTCTACACACATTTAGCCTAACCAACTACAATTAGAGAGTCATACCCATATATGAATGGTGCACTGAAACACTACTGGTGACCTTTTTCTCTTCTACTCTCTAATCCATAGGTACTGAAGTATTTGAGTGACGTAGCCAATTTACACTCTTCAGAGGAAGCACATGCTGTTTTTTATAAGTCCTTCAAAAATACTCCATTGACTTTGACTTGGACATAACACATGTATCTAACCTGGTTTCAAGCTCCCTCCAAATCAGGTGTGGTATTCCTTGCACACTGACCACCGACAAGCAAACAGAAAACAATGTTCCGTCAAGAACCACATGTTTTGGCAAGGCGCGGTGGCTCACGCCCGTAATCCCAACATTTTGGGAGGCCAAGGCGGGTGGATCACCTGAGGTCAGGAGTTCAAGGTCAGCCTGGACAACATGGTAAAACCCCGTTTCTACTAAAAATTTAAAAAATTAGCCTGGCATGGCAGTGCACACCTGTAATCCCAGCTACTCGGGAGGTTGAGGCACAAGAATTGCTTGAACCCAAGACGCGGAGGTTGCAGTTAGCTGAGATCATGCCAGCACACTCCAGCCTGGGCCACAGAGCAAGACTTCATCTCAAAAAAACAACACAAAACAAAACAACAACAAAAAAAACACGTTTCCATCCTTGTCCCTTCCTATTAGTCTGTTGTCTCCATGCTCCAACACTCTCTTCACCAGCCAATGTCCCTCTCTTGCTTTGACAAGCAGGGCACAGTCAATTTACCTTCTAGAAAAAATGAGCCACCAAGAAAAAGCTTTATCCAATGAGCTTGTCTTGAGACCCTTAAGCTCTCGAGTTAGCTTATTAACTAAAATCCTTATTCATTGAAGTTCAACTGAACAGAACCCTACAGTTATCAGAATTGTATGTTGTTCTCCACTTTCCAAAGAAGTAAATCACAGTAAGATATAGTTGTATGAGGGATTTGTTTCATGTATCCGTTTTTCAATTTTCAGAGATTGTCCACATTCAACACAGTATCACAATTTATTGCATTCCTACTATGAGCCAGCACCATCCTATGTACTGAGGATTCAACGATTAACAAAACAGAACAAAATCCCTGCCCATGTGGAGCTTACATCCCAGGGGGACGATATGGACAATAAACATGTTAAATACTTCTATGTCACAGCATGTTAAATAATTCTATGTCACGGCATGTTAGAAGATAGTACAACAGGTTAGGTGCAGTGGCTCATGCCTGTAATCCCAGCACTTTGGGAAGCCGAGGCAGGTGGATCACCTGAGGTCGGGAGTTCAAGATCAGCCTGACCAACATGGAGAAACCCTGTCTCTACTAAAAATACAAAATTAGCCAGGCGTAGTGGTGTATGCCTGTAATCCCAGATACTCGGGGGGCTGAGGCAGGAGAATTGCTTGAACCCAGGAGGCAGAGGTTGCAGTGAGCCGGTATTGCGCCATTGCACTCCAACCTGGGCAACAAGAGTGAAACTGTCTGAAAAGAAAAAAAGGAGGAAGAGGAGGAGATAGTACAATACAGACTAAGGGGCAAGGACACAGTCTAGGGTGGGGAGGGCCACTATCTGAAATAGGGTGAGCAGGGTAGGCCTTGCTGTAAAGGAGACATTTAAACCATCGGAATGAGGTGAAGGAGTAGTCACGCAGATATTTGGGAGAAAAGCATTCCAGGCTGAGGGAAGAGTGTACGAGAAAGTCCTAAGGTGGGAGGTTGCCCACAAAGATCAAGGGAGAGCCAGGAGGCCAGTGTGGAGGTGGTAGGAGGAGAGAGAGGGGCATCCACCCTACCTGGGCTTCCTCCTCCTCCTCATCTCTGCAGAGCGGCATACCGTTGCCCTTGCCCCTTCTCTTTATTCTCTCCCTTCTCTTGTGTTTCCTGATCCACTGCCTGATGGCTTCTCCGGGGCCCTTCTCTTCCACTGCCCACCCCAAAGACTTGGGCATTCACTGGGGCCTGGCCTTTCCCTTGATCTCTGTCTCTCTTCACCTCTGCCACCCTCTCCCACTTCCTCCCCTTCCTATCTTTCAAGGCTCCTTCCCTCTTTCTCCTCATCCCCCTACCCAGCTCTCTCTCTTTACTCTTCCTCCTCCTCAGCTTTCTCTCTCCCTATTATTCTCCCAGCTGTTCACCTTTTGCCTTTCTCCTCTGTCTCTCTCTCTCACACACACACACAATCCCCTCTCCTCCAACTTTCTCCCCGTTCCCACCTGTCTCCTTCCCTTTCTTTTTCTTGCTTATCTCACCTTCCCCATTTCCCTCAGTCTCCCGTTCCTTCTCTCCTCCCCCCCCCCTCCTTCCCCTTCTCCCTCTCCTGTGCCTCCCCCTCCCCTCCACTCTTTGGCCTTCAGTCTCCCTCTTCTGGTCCCTCCCTGGTCTCCCTCTGTCTCTTTTCCTCCTAGTCTGCCTTTTGCCGGCTCTCCCTGGCTTCCCCCTCCCTTCTCTCTCCCTCTGTGCCAGTTGGCAGCCCTGCCCCGCCTTCTCTCTCAGCTCATGAGCTTCCACACTTCCAGCTCGCCCCTTGGTGCGCTGATGACTCCCCAAATCTGTATCTCTAGCCTTGACCTCTCTCCCTAAGCCCAGACCAGAATTTCCAGCTGCCAGCAACTCGCTGTTAATTGGATGACCACCAAGCCCCTCAAACTCAATGTGTCTCAAACCATACTCATTATCTGTTCTCATAAACCTGCTCCCCACCCCCCATGCCCAGTAGCAGCGTGTTTCCTAGCTTACTTAACAGCACTACTGTCCCCTAGCCTGGAAATTTCCGCCTTGGCGTCTTCAACTCCTTCTCTCCCCTGCCACCCATATTCAATCAGAAGTCATGCCTTAATAATGCCATCTCCAGCCTGGCCTTCTACCCTTCTTGCCACTACCCTGGTGCAGGCCCTCATCAGCTCTCACCCAGAATATTATAATCACCTCTTAACTGCTCCCTCTGCCTTCAATTTCTTGATTCTACAATAAATTCATCTTCTAAAGCTCCAGGTCGATCATGTCACCCCCTCCTTCCTCAAAAGCTTTCAATAGCTTTCCCCGGCCTCTAGGATCCAGCCAGCCATTCTCAGCACAGCCTTCAGGGCCCTCATGACCTGGCCTCAAACCTCCTCTCCAGCTTCCTCTTCCACCACATCCTGCCATTTCCCCACCACTCTCACCACCCCCAGCTCCCAACCCTTCCTAAACACACCATCCAGTTTCAGGACTCTTCTCCCTCCTCACCCTGAAATGGCCTCTCCTGCTTCCCCCTCTTCCTCTCCCTGTCTTCTCTCAAGACCCAGCTTAAATGTCATCACGTCATCCCCCTAGCCCTGGCCCTAGAGTTCAGTTAACCCCTCCCTCTCTGGTTATCCTCAAGCATTTAATCCCTACCTCTTCCACAGCACTGGTTCTCATTCTCCTCTCTAGCTTGGTTAGTTGGGGGCAAGACATGTTTATCTCCCCCACCAGACAATCAGCTACCTAAGGTAAGAAATAGCATCCTTGGCCAGGCACAGTGGCTTACGCCTGTAATCCCAGCACTTTGGGAGGCCAAGGCAGGCACATCACCTGAGGTCAGGGGTTTGAGACCAGCAGAGCCAACATGGGGAAACTCCATCTCTACTAAAATACCAAATTAGCCAGGCATGGTGGCACATGCCTGTAATCCCAGCTACTTGGGAGGCTGAGGCAGGAGAATCGCTTGAACCTGGGAGGCGGAGGTTGAGGTGAGCTGAGATTGCACCATTGCACTCCAGCCTAGGCAACAAGAGTGGAACTCCATCTCAAAAAAAAAAAAAGAAAGAAAAAAAGAAATAGCATCCTTTTTTGTCTTTGGTTCCTCCACGACACCTTACATATAGTAACTACTCAGTAAATGTATGTTATATGGAACTGAATTCTGGATAAGAACTGAAGTGACGGCCCTGAGAAATCACAAGAAGCAAAATCAGCACCCACCCCCCGACACACACACAAAGCATCCACCATGTTTGCTTACTACAGAAAAACCTTTGTACTCTAATGAAAAAACTATGCACTATCTATAGTATAACCTTCTGGGCTATCTGATTTTAGCTCAGGTTATTGTCTTCAAGCTATTCTGCATCTCTGTAAATTGCAGGTAACTGATGTATATGCGAAGTCTGTCTTGTCCCATAGAGTTTGGATTGACTTTCCTCCCCACTGTAGAAAAACTACTTTTGCCTCCGTTTGCAATTTAGTTCCTTTACTCCACATAAATTTGTGCTTTTTGACTTTTTGTTTGAACCAGCTATAACATCTGTCTGGTTCTCTTGTTGATTAATGAGTAAAATAAAATCTTTAACACGTGTTCATTTTTATATCTGTACGAGAGTCATGATTTTTTACCTTTTTTCTGACAATTATCTTTTAACATTACAAAGACAGTTATGTGGGTTAGCATAATTTTAGAAACATTTTTAACAGGGACCCCGTTCCCTGAACATCCTGGTTAATCAAGTTTTGACTGTTTCTCAGAATATCTTGGAATATCCCCATTTTAACAAACAACACTGGCTGGGCACAGTGGCTCACACCTGTAATCCCAGAACTTTGGGAGGTTGAGGTGGGAGGACTGCTTGAGTCCTAGAGTTCAAGACCAGCCTAGGCAACATGGCAAAACCCCATCTCTACAAAAAATTAGCCGGGCATGGTGGCGGGTGCCTGTAGTCTCAGCTACTTGGGAGGCCGAGGTGGGAGGATCACCTGAGCATAGGAAGTCAAGGCTGCAGTGAGTTGAGATTGTGCCACTGCATTCCAACCTGGGTGACAGCGAAACCCTGTCTAAAACAAAAATAAAAACAAAAACAAAACCAGCTCAGCCTATTGGCTGATACCCCAGGTATTCATTTCATCTTTTCTCTCTACTAAGCATTACAGGACTCGGCCAGGCATGGTGGCTCACATCTGTAATCCTAGCACTTTGGGAGGCCAAGATGGGTAGATCACCTGACGTCAGGAGTTCGAGACCAGCCTGGCCAACATGGTGAAACCCCATCCTCTACTAAAAATACAAAAAATAGCCGGGCATGGTGGCAGGCACCTGTAATCTCAGCTACTCGGGAGGCTGAGGTAGGAAAATTGCTTGAACCCGGGAGACAGAGATTGCAGTGAGCCGAGACAATGCCACTGCACTCCAGCCTAGGCGACAGAGTAAGACTCCGTCTGGGGGGGAAAAAAAAGAATTAGAGGACTCAAGCAATGGAAGGGGCTGTTCTTGCCATAAAATGCATTTCAGGCTGGGGTAGTGGCCTGTAACCCTACTATGATCACGCCTGTAATCCCAGCACCTTGGGAGGCCGAGGCAGGTGGATCACTTGAGCTCAGGAGTTCAAGATCAGTCTGGGCAACACGGCAAAGCCCCATCTCTACTAAAAATACAAAAAATAGCCAAGTGTGGCTGTGCACACCTGTGGTCCCTGCTACTTGGGAGGCTGAGGTGGGAGAACTGCTTGAGCCCGGGAGGCAGAGGTCACAGTGAGCCGAGATTGGACCACTGCACTCTAGCCTGGGCAACAGAGGGAGACCCTATCTCAAGAAAAAAAAAGATGTGTTTCAACACAAAGTACAAGTTTTAGTTGCTACTAAATATCTATAGGCAGCAGGTATTAGTGATACTGGATTTTTCACTCTCAGGTTTCCTATTGTTCTATTCAGAGAGGATTAGGATTAGTAGTATGTAGGGTCTGGGACAGAAATCAGAGGGGGAACACAGGCATTTGGAAACAGAACATCATACAACATCACCTAGATAAAGAGCTTTTAGGCCAAAAAAAAAAAAAAAACAAAAAAACAACCACACACACACACAAAATAAAACCAAGTTAAAATATCAAAATAATTACTATATAATACACATGTTATGACCACGTAGAGAACAACGCTGATTGTGGATACCCCCATTTTCACAAGATCCTCAAGATGGAGCATCCACTTAAATCTTTGCCTCCCAATTTTCTATCATGATTTCGTCCCAGATAGCTTCCTATCTGAAGCCCACTGTTGCTAATTAACAGTAGCCTTTGCAGATGAGAGGAGAGAAGGGGAGGGATAAAACACCAGCAGGAGAACACTGACACTGAGCTACACGGTCTATACAAGAAGGCAAGATTGGTCTTCCCCAGCCAGAGGGAAAGTAAAGGGAACCTCTAAGGCAGCCCTAGAGAACAGGCTCCTGCCTGCGCGAATGCTCACAGAAGGGAGGAGTCAGGACGGTCAGTGTCAACCAATGTTTTCCCAGCCAGAATCACTGAGGAGCTTGTTCAAAATACAGATTCCTAGGTCTCAGTCCTGGAGATTCTGATTCAGTAGGCCTAGGGGCTTGTTTTATTATATTATAGCCAATCAAATTAGTATCCCAGGAGAGGTGAGCAAAAAGGAAAAGCCTTGCAGGCATGCCACACTTGGTAGGTGCCGCTGGTTTACACACTTGTATGCTGGCTTTTGCTTGAAGCACCGGTACTCATGTGTTCTCCCTTCCCACCTCCCCCCACCACCCCGCCCACTCTCCCTCTCTCTGATGGAAATCATCACATCAAAAGCAAAGTTCCAAAAAGGAACTTGGAAGAAACCTGGTAATCCCAAATGACCCAGGAAGCACAGGCACAAGGATATGAAATACCTCAAAGGATTTTCCCAGATGTCACAACCATGTAATTGTTAAAGAAATGAACAGCTGCATGGCCCAAGAATCAACGCTGGTCACTGCCTGGAAGGCAGAGGAACCACTGTGAGCTATCCCTACTTTGGGGGGAAAAACTCAAAAGATATATCCAACTCACGGTGAGGACAAAGGAGAGCACGTGCTCTGCCAACCCAAAGCCATAAGTGTGGCTGAAAAAAAATATATTTATATATGTAAAACTTCAATTTAGGAGGCACATGCACAGAGAAGTAAAAGGCCTGCCCAAGATCCCAGGAAATGAATCCAACAAGTGGGCAGCCAAGAGCAGGTAGCCAGAGACAATCACCACACTACAGAACAAGGGAAACCAAAAAAAAAAAAAAAAAAGAACTAATGGGAGAGCAATAACTTTTTTTTTTTTTTTTTTTTTTTGTGAGACAGAGTCTCACTCTGTCACCCAGGCTGGAGTGCAATGGCACGATGCTGGCTCACTGTAACCTCCGCCTCCTGGATTCAAGTGATTCTCCTGTCTCAGCCTCCTGAGTAGCTGGGATTACAGGCATGGGCCACCATGCCTGGCTAATTTTTGTATTTTTAGTAGGGATGGGGTTTCACCATGTTGGCCAGGCTCATCTCGAACTCCTGACCTTGTGACTCACCCATCTCGGCCTCCCAAAGTACTGGGATTGCAGGCGTGAGCCACCGCGCCTGGCCACAATAACTTTAAAATGGTGAAAAATAGCAGCTAAGCTGAGGGCGAGCAGGTAGTGGAAGAGAAACCATAATGAAGCAGAGATCTTTAAAACAAATCCAAACAGAACACACTAGAAGACAAGGGTAGGTATGACAGGCATAAAAGAAAAGCCCATCACATGTAACAACCAAAAAGAAAAAAAAATGAAATAGGGGAACCTGAAATATTTCACCATCATGGGCCAAACTGAAACACTGTGGGGAAGCATTGAAGACAGACATTTTAGAAAAGTTTAGAGAGAATGTGTTCTCAAAAGGGGAAGAATAACATCAAATTATAGCCTATGTCAGGGCTGGGGGAGTTAGTAATAGGGGATAGGCAGCACTAAAATCTCAAAGGAGATTTTACAGATGGGATAGGATTTTTTTGTTTTGTTTTGAAATGAAGATGCCAAAACATGCAGATTTCACAATAATTACAAGCGAAAGCATGGTTGTCATCATGCATATGAGGAAGAGAAGGACATTAAAGGAGGTAACAGAGAGAGCATCTATCTGACAAATGTTTTTGACTGAGGTAGGCACTGTTTACGAGGTTTTTAACCTTAAATAGGACGAGGCCAGGCATGGGCTCATGTCTATAACCCCAGCACTTTGGGAGGCTGAGGCAGGAGGATTCCTTGAACCCAGGAGTTTGAGACCAGCCTGGGCAACATAGTGAGACCTCATCTCTATAAAAAATTTAAAAAAAATAGCTGGGTATGATGGCGCACACCTGTGGTCCCAGCTACTCAGCAGGCTGCGGCGGAAGGGATCCCTTGAGCCCAGGATGTCAAGCCCACAGTGAGCTAAGATCATGCCACCGCACTCCAGCCTGGGTGACAAAGAGAGATCCTGTCTCAAAAAAATAAATAAAGAAAAGAAAATGATCAGACAGGGTGTTCATGCAGCTGACAAATACTTCAGGATCATGTAGTTCCCTTTGTGGCCAAAGACCCCTTAAGTGCAGAACACTCAGAGCTGGCAACGTGTGGAACACAACTCGGTCTTCTACACATAGCATGAAACCTACCCATTTATTCATGCTTGGACTCTACCATCAAGACAGTAAACTAGAAACCCAAGCTTAAGAAGCTCTCAGTAAAACGAAATGTGGTCCTGCTCCCCCAGGCTCCTTTTGGTTCATAGTGCCTGGTGACCTGGAAGCAATTATGACTTTAAAAAAATGAAAGAGCCGGAAAATATTCATCTTGAAGCCTGGCCCTGGATCTGTCCTCGAGAGGATAGGCGTGGCCAGTAGACAGTTTAAGAAGGAGGGCTGGGTCAGTGATGACTAATAAGTAAAGAAAACCAACTTTGGGACCTACTCCTCCAATAGAGACCCAGAGCTCTTGGTAAAGCTCCCGCAAGACAGAGGCAAACTTTACAGCAGCAAAAGGAGAGGCCACCTCATCATTCCACTTGGGAAAAACAGCATCCAAGACACCCCTGAGGAGATCCAAAAGACCACTGACACTGAGATCTCAGGGCTAGAGGGAAAAGGCCGTGATTTCTGCCCAGAAGTCTTTTAGAGTGAAGGCAAATCTGCTCATTGTTTTCCACAGGAAAATGTATACACACCCAGCAAGGACAACTTTACCCGGCTTTAGATGTGGAACTCCTACTACAGAGCTTGCCCTCCTGATTACTCTGCCTTCTTCCGTGTGTATTCAACAGAATGTGTTAGGAGACTAACATTTCTGTTTTCCCTACTTGATTACATACCGCAACCCACGCCCCCAGTGAGGAAGTGACCCCAATTTAAACCGTTCTGGCTGGGTGCAGTGATTCATGCCTGTAATCCCAGCATTTTGAGAGGCGGAGGCAGGTGGATCACTAGAGGTCAGGAGTTCTAGACTAGCCTGGCCAACATGCCGAAACCCCGTCTCTACTAAAAATACAAAATTAGCTGGGCATGGTGGTGTGTGCCTGTAATCCCAGCTACTCAGAAGGCTGAGGCAGGAGAATTGCTTGAACCTGGGAGGCAAAGCTTGCAGTGAGCCAAGATCAGGCCACTACACTCCAGCCTGGGTGACAGAGCTAGACTCCATGTCAAAAAATAAAAATAAAAATAAACTGTTCTTTAATGATCTAATACATATAAGGGTATTCTAGAATTCTCCTCAATCTTTCCCCCCAATATCTATATTCCCTCATCTTTCCCTACCATTAACCAAATATCATTCCCTGAAACTCAAGAGTCCCATAGACAGGCCAGACGTGGTGGCTCATGCCTGTAATCCCAGCACTTTGGGAGGCTGGGGTGGGTGGATCACTTGAGACCAGGAGTTCGAGACCATCCTGGTCCACATGGTGAAACCCCGTCTCTACTAAAAATACAAAAATTAATCAGGCTTGGTCGTGGGTACCTGTAATCCCAGCTACTCAGGAGACTGAGGCGGGAGAATCGCTTGAACCTGGGAGGCAGAGGTTGCAGTGAGCCAAGTTCATGCCACTGCAGTCTAGCCTGAGCAACAGTGAGACTCTGTCTCGAAAAAAAAAAAAGTCCCATAGACATGCCCCCAAACACTTTACTTTGCTTCCCTTCAAGCCAAGTTGGTCCCTCTACCACCGCACACACAAAATCAACTAGAAATAATCTCTCAGGCAATTTAAAGGAGGAAGAAAGGCCTTTGTGCTGTTCATCCCAAACTTTTGCCTGACTAAAAATCTATTCTAACACTTTGTACTTCCCCTGGATTTTTTTTTTCCTATCCAAATATTGCCACAGGTATCTACCCCAAGGGATCAGTCTTATAAGGCATATTGTATCTTTTGCCCAGATACATTAATTCTGGTATTCAGTGGGAAGGCTAACTAGTTGCCAGCACACAGGTCTAGCACAGACACCTTCATAGACTCTTTGGGTACTTCCATGTCTAAAACCTTACCTATAAACATTTATGAGACTGGATACAAAGGAATGTTAACTGCCTGTTAAATGCATGAGTGTTTACTCATTCAAATGAATGTAGTTACCCCAAAGTAGTCACCTCAGGAGGCTGGACAGTCATCTCAGCTGAGCGGCCAGGGCTTGCAATCTCCCTGGAGTTCCTCTGTGAGCATTAGCATCCAGACCCATGCTACGCCCTTTTCACGCTCCTCACTAGTGCTGGATCCCATCTTTTCAGGGTCAATCTGATGTTTAGGAACATCCAAAATCCATTCAGAACCATCTACTCAAACAGCAGCAATATTAAACAGAACCATCTAATCTAGTAATGCCTTGAAAAGTGATACACTCTAGGACCCATAGCCTACACTGTGGTGGGAAAACTTGGAGAACACTCCCAGTCCCCACTTCTCAGCCATCTCAGACTATCTCTCTATGTCCATTTACCATGTCACCTGCAAAATGGGAATGAACTACTAGTCCCTACTAAAAATTTGGAATAACATGAAAGCACTTAAAAAAGGACCACAGGCTGGCCGGGCGTGGTGGCTCACGCCTGTAATCCCAGCACTTTGGGAGGCCAAGGTGGGCGGATCACCTGAGATCAGGAGTTCAAGACCAGACTGGCCAACATGGTGAAACCCTGTCTCCACTAAAAATACAAAAAATTAGCTGGGCATGGTGGCGGGCATCTGTAATCCCAGCTACTCGGGAGGCTGAGGCAGCAGAATCACTTGAACCCAGGGGGTCAGAGCTGAGATTGTGCCATTGCACACCAACCTGAGCTACAAAAGCAAGCCTCTGTCTCAAAAAAATAAATAAATAAAATTAAAATTAAAAAATAAAAAAGGACCATAGGTAATCTATTCCAAGAATGAAGTAGTCAAATGCAAAAGTTTTAATATTTTGCTTACATTTCGTTTCTTTCTTTGAGACAGGTCTTGCTCTGTAACCCAGGCTGGAGTACAATGGCATGATCATAGCTCACTGCAACCTTGACCTCTCAGGCTCAAGCGATCCTCCCACCTCAGCCTCTCAAGCAGCTGGGACTACAGGTGTGCGCCACCACACCTGGCTAATTTAAAATTTTTTTCAGTACAGTCAGGGTCTCCCTATGTTGCCTAGGCTAGAATCAAACTCCTGGCCTCAAGCAGTCCTCCTGCCTTTGCCTCCCAAAGTGCTGAGAGTATAGGCGTGAGCC
>NC_045445.1:24504373-24511178 GCF_002776525.5 Piliocolobus tephrosceles
CAGGCTGGAGTGCAGTGGCCGGATCTCAGCTCACTGCAAGCTCCGCCCCCCGGGTTTACGCCATTCTCCTGTCTCAGCCTCCCAAGTAGCTGGGACTACAGGTGCCCGCCACCTCGCCCAGCTAGTTTTTTGTATTTTTTAGTAGAGACAGGGTTTCACCGTATTAGCCAGGATGGTCTCGATCTCCTGACCTCGTGATCCGCCCGTCTCGGCCTCCCAAAGTGCTGGGATTACAGGCTTGAGCCACCGCGCCTGGCCCTCACTTATATTTTCATACCGCCAGATTCTTTTTGCTTTCTACCCATTGCTATGATACTTTTTTCCTATTATTCAAACAGTACTCACTTCCATTTCCTGCTGTAAGAAAATTACTTTACTCCATTTAACGAAAACACCTCATCATAGCTTTATAATAGACCTAGGCTCTGGATACAAGATTTTATACAACTTCCAGATGTCACACAAAACTTAAGTGATCATTGTGAAATTAATCAGTCCTTTCAAAATGCAAAACAACCTCAAAATGTCATCCTAAATAGCTAGGGTCATTTTTTGAGTACTTCTAATTTCTGCTAGACCAAAAACACAAACTGGCTTTCCTCAATCTTGGTCTTCAGCAGGATTATATAAATATTTAGTGTGTTTTTCACACTCTAAAGTTGAATCACTGTAATATGAGACATTCTGAATCCCTTTTGAGATGCTTCTGGGTCCTCCCTGCCATAGACTGTGACAGTGGCCCTCTGGTGTCTCCATTTCGGTATACCATATTCATGATATGCATTTTTTCACCTAAAGACAATTCCTGGCCAGGCACACTGGCTCACGCCTATAATCCCAACACTGAGAGGCCAAGGCAGATGGATCGCTTAAGCCCAGGAGTTCCAGACCAGCTTTGGCAACATGGTGAAACCCCGTCTCTACAAAAAATACAAAAATTAGCCAGTCTCATAACCCGGTCTCTAAAAATACACACACACACACACACACACACACATACACACACACACATATATAGTTTTTAAAAATACAATTCTTCCTCACCCAACGTATGCTTTTATAAAAGTCTCCTGGACTACATACACAGATATGTGGAGAGACCATTATCAGGTTATTCTTTCTATTTTCTCACAACAGAACAGACTCAGCTATGGGTTCAACTAACTTTATAGATATTACTCATTCAAAGGTATATCTATACAGCATTCATTAAACAGTATTAGCTCAAAGAGTTTTTTGTTGTTGTTGTTGTTGTTATTTTGAGACTGGGTCTCAACTCTGTCGCCCGGGCTGAAATGCAGTGGCATGATCATAGCTCACTGTAGCGGCACTCCCGGGCTCAAGTGGCCCTCCCACCTCAGCTTCCCAAGTAGCTGGGACTATAGACACACGCCACCATGCCTGGCGCCACCAAGCCCAGGTAATTTTTGTATTATTTTGTAGAGACAGGGTCTTGCTACATTGCCCAGGCTGGTTTTGAATTCCTGGGCTCAAGTGATCGGCCAGCCTCGACCTCCCAAAGTGGTGGGATTACAGGCGTGAGCCACTGTGCCTGGTCCAAAACTTTTTTTTAAAAATCAGCTGTGCCTGGTGGTATGGGCCTGTAGTCCTAGCTACTCGGGAGGACGAAGTGGGAAGATCACTTGAGCCTGGGAGGTCGAAGCTGCAGTGAACCGAGTTTGCACCACTCTACTTCAGCCTGGGCAATAGAGCAAGACTCCATCTCAGAAACAAAAATAAAATAAAATAAATATCTTCTGCTAGGCACAGTGGCCCAGCACTTTGGGAAGTTAAGACAGGAGGAATGCTGGAGCTCAGGAGTTTGAGGGCAGCCTGGGCAACACAGGGAGACCCTGTCTCTACTAAAAATAAAAATAAAAACAATTGTCTGGGCGTGGTGGCCTGTCCCAGCTACTCGAGAGGCTGAGGCAACAGAGCCAGACCCTGTCTCAAAAATAAATAAATAGGCTGGGCATGGTGGCTCACACTTTGGGAGGCCAAGACGGACAGATCACTTGAGGTCAGGAGTTCGAGACCAGCCAGGCCAACATGGCAAAACCCCATCTCTACTACAAAAAATACAAAAATCAACCGGGCGTGGTGGTGGGTGCCTGTAATCCCAGCTACTCGGAAGGCTGAGGCAGGAGAATGGCTTGAAACCAGGAGGCAGAGGTTGCAGTGAGCCAAGACTACACCATTGCACTCCAGCCTAGGCAACAAGAATGAAACTCACTCCCAAAAAATAAATAAAAAATATAAATACAAAAAGTAGCCGGGCGCGGTGGCTCACACCTGTAGTCCCAGCTACACGGGAGGCTGAGGCAGAAGAATCACTTGAACCTGGGAGGTGGAGGTTGCAGTAAGCTGAGATCACACTACTGCACACTTTCAAATAAATAAATAAATAAAATAAACACAGCAACCCTTTTCAGAAAGCAATGGTTTTTAAAAATGTCACCCATGGCCTGAAATGTTCCCTAAAGTTTCAACTGGATATACACTCCTCAGTTCCTGTCCTGAACTATTGAGCAGTGTTACAGCATAGCTGTTAAAGAAGCTGTCACTTCCATCTCAAAGGTGGATGCAGTGATGAGTCAAGCTGTTTCTTCCTAGGACGTTGTAAATGCTAAATGTGTACTAATACAACAGGAATATGAAGAAAGAGGATAGAGAATCAAGATATAAGGGGAACACCAAGAAGCTGCTGATAGTTTTCATGCTGCCACCATGTTTACTATAATATAATAGGATACAATTGAACAAGAAAAATTAGGTAATAATATAATAATAGATCCCATTTATTGAGCACCTACTATGGGCCTGGGATGATTCTGTATAATCCTCACAGCCCTGTGAAATTAGTATTATCATCTCCATTGTATAGATGAGAAAACTGAGGTTCAACAAAGTTAAGTGGGCCGGGCACAATGGCTCAGGCCTGTAATCCAAGCACTTTGGGAGGCTGAGGCAGGAGGATCACCTAAGGTCAGGAGTTCAAGACCAGCCTGGCCAACATGGCAAAACCCCATCTCTACTAAAAATACAAAGATTAGCTGGGCATGGTGCTGGGTGCTTGTAATCCCAGCTACTTAAGAGGCTGAGGCACGAGAATCACTTGAACCCGGGATGCGGAGGTTGCAGTGAGCCAAGATAGCACCACTGCACTTCAGCCTGGGTGACAGAGCAAGACTCCATCTCCAAAAAAAAAAAAAAGAAAGAAAGAAAGAAAGTTAAGTGAAGACCTGGTACACTGGCTCATGCCTGTAATCCCAACATATTCTGGGAGGTTGAGGTGGGCAGATCGCTTCAGGTCAGGAGTTCGAGACTGGCCTGGCCAACATGGTGAAACCCCATCTCTACTAAAAATACAAAAACTAGCTGAGCATGGTGGCGGGCACGTTTAATCCCAGCTACTTAGGAGGCTGAGGTGGGAGAATAGCTTGAACCCAGGAGACGGAGGTTGCAGTGAGCTGAGATTGTACCACTGTACTCCAGCCTGGACGACAGAGCTAGACTGTCTCAAAAAAAAAAAAAAAAAAAAAAGGGCCGGGCGCGGTGGCTCACACCTGTAATCCCAGCACTTTGGGAGGTCGAGGCGGGTGGATCACGAGCTCAGGAGATCGAGGCCATCCTGGCTAACACGGTGAAATTCCGTGTCTACTAAAAAAAAATAATAATAATAATACAAAAAATTAGCCGGGTGTGGTGGCCAGCGCCTGTAGTCCCAGCTACTCGCCAGGCTGAGGCAGGAGAATGGCTTGAACCTGGGAGGTGGAGCTTGCAGTGAGCCGACATCGTGCCACTGCACTCTAGCCTGGGAGACAGAGCAAGACTCTGCCAAAAAAAAGAGAGAGACAGACAGACAGACAGAAAGAAAGAAAGAAAGTTAGTTAAGTGACTTGCCTCCTGCCACACAGCTGGGAAGTAGAAGAGCAAGCACTCTAACCTGAGGTTGTCTGTCTCCAAAGCCCACCCCCCACCCTGCCCCAGGCAATTCTGAGGAGCTCAAGTCTGAGAACCACTGTACTATACTAACTGGGGTGTGGTACAACCAAGTTAAACTGAGTAAAGCCTCATTATCAGAAGATAATCATCTCATGGATTCAGGTACAGAGCGCATCAACTCACCTCTGTGATCATAGTCATATACGGTGCACTTCTCTACAAAACTTGGAAAAGCAAAAATCTGCTTGTTCTCCTTGTCCCTGGACATCAGCATTATAACAAAACTCAACAGTACCCTTAAATGGCACTAACACTATGATTTCTAGGCATACCTTAGTAATGAGGTAACCAAATTTTGTTTCTTAGCAGACCGACGGTAAAGAAGCTCAAAACACAAAGCTTTCCCTGCTTCTTGGTACTCTGGATTCCTCATGGACCTTTAGCTTAAGGTTTTCTTAAAATACAAAGAAGAGGTATCCTGCCTCACATACTGTGATGACTAAATCTGAAAATTACCATATTTTACAAATAATATATCAGCTGTATTCAAATTCATCACAATTCATTGACCAGGGAAAATATGACCTTGACATGCAGCCTGCAGTTACTTTTTTTTTTTTTTTTTAAGATCCTTTTTATGTTTTATGGGGAAAGGGTGGCTTCTGCTTAGAATAAAAAAGAAGAAAATTAGAACAGCATATTTGAATTACGGGGATAGAAACACAGAGTTAAATTTTACTCTTGACCAGAATGAAACTTCAGTTCGCCAAAGAAAGTTCTCATCATAAGATTGCTTTTAAGTTATGAACAGTGGGAAAGGGAATGATTTAATTTAGAAAAAGAACCATCTCTACATTATTTTAAGGATAACCATTCAAAAATGGGCATTAATAAAGCCTAGTTCATATGTAAAATTCTATAAAATACTGTACTAGCATCCTAGTGGCCAAAAAGTAGATATTACCTCCCTCTTTGGCCATCCTGACACTAAACACTCTGGCAAGCATGGACTCACACCTACTTCAAACTCCAGCATTAAGAAACTTCCCTTCTCTTTGAAAACCCGAAGGCCTAGGGTCTTCCCTCCAGCTTATGTAATCATCAGTGGCTTCTCCCTTTTCCTATTCTACCCCAACTATTGTGTCACTTTCTCCAGTGCCCTCTCCGTTCCACTCTGGTGTTCACTTTCCCACCCAAACTTGACCTCGAATTTCTTCACTCTGATTCTGATGCTGATGGGCCCTGAAGAACAGCTCTCTACTCTCTTTGGCTGTTCTATTTCATCCCAAGGTTAGCTCAGCCTAGAATCAATGAATTACTCTATATGGCCTCCAGTCCAAGCTCTGATTAGAGCCTCTCTTCCATGTCCCTAACCCCACCCTCCAATTCTGGCCCACAGGCTCTCATGTCACTCACTGTTCTTTATCCAGTTTCACCCTGGAATTTCCATCACTCATCTCCTCATACCTAGGATCCTTCCCATCTGCAGACTGGAAACACTGGTGGATTCCTACTTTTTCCTTCTTTCAAGTTCACTCTATTTATGACAGTGAATCCCTCCCCCCGTTCGGTATCCTTACTTTAGTCTAAATTTTCTAATTAATGTTTAGATGTGTAAGGCCTGGATCCCAGCTAACCTCTGCTTCCTGGGCCCTCCCAGGGCAGTGGCTGTCAAAGGCAAGCTTTTCCGCTCCCTAACACCAGCTCCAAAAGACATCTGAGTGAATATCTTCCTCCTTTGGCTCTTAATTCCTCTCTTTTTCTCTCACATTCTGCATTTTAACCTGTATATAATCTCTAAATTCCCTATTTCCTTATGGATAAATATGCTTGTATTTCTCTCTAAAAGCCAGTTTCTCCCCAACCCTACTTTTACCCCATATCTTCCTTTTCTCTTGCCCCAGTCTTAGTGATTCCAGCATGAAATTGTAAAGAGCTTTAAGAGTTCTTCAAAGTTTACTTTGGAAAACATTGTCCTGGCGATTTCAAGGTTTGACTTTTTCCTTAGTTGGCCCTTACGTGGGACCAGTGATGATCACCTTTCTTTTCCCTTCATTGCTCAACCAGCCCTCTTCCTGACTTCTCCTTCTTGCCTTCCTTCTATCTAGTGTCCAAGTCCTTTTTTTCCCATAATTGTGTTTCTCTCAAAGAAGCCCTTCTCTATAACCCATAATCCAACTAATAGTGTCCTGAGATCTTCCAATCCCCGTACTAAACATTTATTTCTTTTTTTTCTTTCTTTCTTTCTTTCTTTTTTTTTTTTTTTAGATGGACTCTCGCTCTGTTGCCTAGGCTGGAGTGCGGTGGCGCGATCTTGGTGCACTGCAACCTCCACCTCTCGGGTTCAAGCAATTCTTGTGCCTCCACCTCCCAAGTAGCTGGGATTACAGGAATGCCCCACCACACCTGGCTAATTTTTGTGATTTTAGTAGAAACGGGTTTCACCATGTTGGCCAGGCTGGTCTTGAACTCCTGACCTCAAGTGATCTGCCTGCCTCAGCCTCCCAAACTGCTGGGGTTACAGGCCTGAGCCACGGCACCCAGCCCATTTTTTTCTGTTTCATGAACTGCATCACAAATGAAGCAGAGCCCTCTGGAGGACCCCTCTTTTCTTCCCAAGAATGTCTATGTCACTGAGAAAGGGATCCTCCCTCTTTATCTACACTTTCCTGACAAATCAAAATAGCCAGACCCACATGAGTGTTCTTGGTGCAGCCATCATGTCTTGTGGAACTCCCTCCACTATGCCCAATGCAGACTCCAGCAGCAGAGCTTGCCGGGGCCTTAGCTTTCTCTGCCCTATGCCAATGATTTGATTTGCTGTCCCTTCCTTATTGGCCTATTCTAAAAAAAAAAAAAA
>NC_045445.1:24531178-24532864 GCF_002776525.5 Piliocolobus tephrosceles
CCAGATCCATGGGAGAAAAATGAAATTTTATAATGCATATTAATAATAATAATAATCCCTCACATCTGTACACAACTTACATAGTTTACAAAACACTTCCATCCCTATTCCTTTATTTGATCCTGGGTCCTGTCGTCGTCCTTCATATTCAAAGACAATCTTCTGATTGTGATCTCTATCTCCAGTGCGAGTGAAGCAAGGCAAAGGCAGGACCAGGAGGCCCTCCTGCACTCTGCTAACAGACAAACATGGTGGGCTTTTTTCTCTTTCTCTTTCTCCCTCTCCTCCCCTCCCCTCCCCTCTCTTTCTCACTTTCTCTTTTTCTCTCTTTCTGGAGTCTCTCTCATTCTGTCGCCTTGGTTGGAGTGCAGTGGCACGATCTCAGCTCACTGCAACCTCGATTCCTGGGTTCAGCTGATTCTCCTGCCTCAGCCTCCAGAGTAGCTGGGATTACAGGCACGCATCACTACACGGAGCTAATTTTTGTATTTTTATTAGAGACGGGTTTTGGCCGTGTTGGCCAGGTTGGTCTCGAACTCCTGGCCTCAACTAATCCACGACTCCCCTCCACCTCCCAAAGTGCTGGGATTACAGGCGTGAACAACTGTGCCCGACTGGCTATTTTTTTTCACCCTTTTTCTTTTTCTTCCTCCTCCTTTCTCTTGCTGTGCTGTCTGTGGAGTCTGAAGTTGCCTATGACTCAGCTTCCCAGCCTCCAGGGAGCCTGGCACCCTGGGGAAAAGGGCTGCTGGCCAGCTAGCCCCCCAAGCTGGGATGCCAAGTCTTTAACTCCTGCAGAGTGAGGAAGGGAGATCCTCCTTTTTAGGCAGCCCTAAAGTGAACCCCAGCCCACCTCAGCAAATTGGGCAGGCCTACCATGGGAGAAAGGGAGCAATTTCAATAGAACAGGGAAAGGAGGGTTCCCTGAAGCTATTAGGAGGATGTGAAATGGGGCTCTGAAGCTGGGGAGGCAAGCGCTAAGTTCATGCTTCATAAAGTGCAGACATAGGAACGAACCTAGGCTTGCAGGAGAAGATGCTGGGGAAGGGAAAAGAGGAGTCCCCACTATGGTGGCTCATGCCTGTAATCCCAGCATTTTGAGAGGCCAAGGCAGGCAGACCACTTGAGGTCAGGAGTTCAAGACCAGCCTGGCCAACATGATGAAATCTTGTCTCTAATAAAAATACTAAAATTTGGGCCGGGCACAGTGGCTCACACTTCTAATCCCAGCACATTGGGAGGCTGAGGTGGGTGGATCACTTGGGGTCAGGAGTTCCAGACCAGCCTGGCCAACATGATGAAACCCTGTCTCTACTAAAAATACAAAAATTAGCTGGGCGTGGTGGTACCTGTAGTCCCAGCTACTTGAGAGGCTGAGGCAGAAGAATCACTTGAACCTGGGAAGCAGAGGTTACAGCGAGCTGAGATAGTGCCATTGCACTCCAGCCTGGGTGACAAGAGCGAAACTCCGTCTCAAAAAAAACCAAAAAACAAAAAAAACAAAAATTTGCAGTGAGCTGAGATGACCCCACAGCACTCCAGTCTGGGCAACAGAGTGAGACTCCATGTCAAAAAAAGAAAAAAAGAAAAAAAAGAGTCCCCAAACTGTATCTACTGGGTTTCTGGGCCTTTTAAGAAACCTGCTTCGGCCGGGCGCGGTGGCTCAAGCCTGTAATCCCAGCACTT
>NC_045445.1:24532964-24539741 GCF_002776525.5 Piliocolobus tephrosceles
AAAAAAAAAAAAAAAAAAAAAAAAAAAAAAGAAACCTGCTTCACTCATGCATCCCCATTCCCTCACATACTCAAGTTTTTGTTTGTTTGTTTGTTTGTTTGTTTTTATGTTTGTTTGTTTTTTGAGACGGAGTTTCGCTCTTGTTGCCCAGGCTGGAGTGCAATGGCACAATCTTGGCTCACTGCAAACTCCATCTCCCAGGTTCAAGAGATTCTCCTGCCTCAGCCTCCCAAGTAGCTGGGATTACAGGCGCACGCCACCACTCCTGGCTATTTTTTTTTTTTTAATTTAATAGAGCCAGGGTTTCATCATGTTGGCCAGGCTGGTCTTGAACTCCTGACCTCAGGTGATAGATCTGGCTCGGCCCCCCAAAGTGCTGGGATTACAGGCGTGAGCCACAGCACCCCACCTAAAGTATCTTCTTTCATTTGTCCAGTCTATTCGCTGAGCCCCCTTCTACCTCCATTCCTCTAATGTAGCCCCAAGTTTTTGAGCTAACGATGCTTTCAGTGAAAGCCCAACCCAGAGAGTTCTGAAGTCATCCCACCCAAACATTCTCAGATTCCCCCATCCATCCCTCTCTCTACATGGTTCTCAGCCCATAGCTGTGGCCATACCATTCATGCCCTCCATCTGGCCCAGAGCCGCCCCAGATGGGAATGCCTAAGAAACGAGGGAGGAGTAGGGGATATAAAAACCACGGTGCTGTGGTGGTTTGCAGTAGTAGAGGATCAAAGCCCATCTTCTCCTGGTGGGAGGGATCAGAGCTGTCTGTCTTGGCAGTTGCGCGCAGGGGGCCCAAGCAGCTGGGAAAGCTGCTGTCAGCTAGTGGCCAGGTTAAAAAGAGATGACGGTGTGAGTGACTGCCATGTCGGGGTGGGGAAAGAGACCCACGACCCCCTCCCTTCATCCCTGGACGTGACCAGCAATCCGTTGAGGTTTCCAACCTAGCCTAACGTCGGAAACTCCCTTCTCTCAGGAAAAGAGCTTCGTTCCAGCCCAGGAGCTTCCCTGGTTGAGCCCTCTTCTAGCCCTTGCCCTGACGTTTGGGGCCGGCCGAATTAGCATTGTCACTCTGGCAGTGGCAGCCAGTGCGGGGCGGGAGTGTGTAATTGCAACCACTTCCTGCCCCAGCTTGCCCTCGGGCTGGCCCCGCCCCTGAGGACAGTTGGGGCGGGGCCCAGGTATAGTGAGGGAGTCCAGTAGCGGATGGGGGGCGCTGGCTAGTGGGGCCGCCCTCCAGGGAAATCAGCTGAGACTCATAAAAGGGAGAGAGGGGGACGCCTTAGTTCCAGCCAACCATCACGAGAGGGCTGGGGCCTCGGGGCATTCTATTGGCACAACCCCTCCCTGCAAGGGAGGATCTAGACAACAGCCCCTCTCCAACTAGTATACGACTAGTTCCAGTATTAGCTTTATTCATGAGCTCCGGACACGCTGAAGCCCCAGAGGAGAGGGGGAGGGAAGAGCTGGGGTCTACATGGAGGGATGCTCTCCTCTCTGCCTTGGCACTGCTCTCTGCCCCAGCAACTTAAGTCAGATAGAAGGGCCGGGAGCTGCGGAAGACTCTGGTGGTGCACACCACTATTAGCCTGCAAGTGTCTCCTGTCCTGGAGTTTCCGGGATTCCCTGGCAGGTTGTATCCTGGGTCTGTCTGGCTACCCTGGCCTGGGAATGCCCAGCATGTACAGAACCAGTCCTATATCAGGTGCTCTGGAGGTATAAAAGAAGCAGAAAAACGAGTTCGAGGCTGCACTGTGCTATGACTGCACCTGTGAATAGTCACTGCCCCTCCAGCCTGGGCAGCATAGCAAGACCCTGTCTCTAAAATAAAAATAATAATTTTACTTTTTTTTTTTTTTGAGACGGAGTCTCTCTCTGTCGTCCAGGCTGGAGTGTGGTGGCACAATCTCGGCTAACTGCAACCTCCGCCTCCTCAAGCGATTCTCCTGCCTCAGCCTCCTGAGTAGCTGGGACTACAGGCCTGGGCCACCATGCCTGGCTAATTTTTGTATTTTTGTAGAGACGGAGTTTCACCATGTTGGCCAGGCTGATCTCAAATTCCTGACCTCAAGTGATCCCCCTGCCTCGGCCTCCCAAAGTGCTGGGATTACAGGCATGAGCCATTGTGCCTGGTCAGAAAATAATAATTTTTAAAAGAAAAAAGAAGCAGAATGACAGCCCCTTCCTTTTGAAGAGCTGGATATCAACTGGACATTAGGGTGGCAGAGTGGACAGAGTGTGCTTTGTAGTCAAAGACGGAGATTGTAGACCTGTCCTACCCCAATGCATCAACTGTGTGACCTTGGGCAGCTTGCTTATCGTCTCTGAGCTTCAGCCTCCTGGTGTCTAAAGTGAAGCTACTAATACTTGCCTTATGAAGTGTGGTAAGGGTGAAATAAGACATGCATGGGAGAGTGCTTTGAAAGCTGTGAAGCACTATACAAAGACAGGGATGATAGTATTAAATGGGGTGGAGGTGGGAGACAGGACCCTAATGGGAAATATGAGCAGGCACCCATGATTAGGGTTCATACTCTGCACTGGAGTGTTACAAGAGTGTGCTGTAGTGAGGCTATCTGAGGCAGGCGGGGGGTTAACTCTGCATAGATTTTCAGCTGGAGGTGGGTCTGAGAGAGGAGATCCCCTAGGAAAAGGCGGTCAGGCGAGGTGGAGAAAAAGCCATAATTTCTCTCCTTTTGAGAAGGGCTTGCTACGGTCCTGGTTGCCTTAATCATGCCCGTGTGAAGAGAGGCCAGTGGTGGGTGAGGGCGGCCCCACTACACAGTTTTGTTTAGGGGGAGGGGGTGGCCTGTCAGCCCTCAAAGTATAAGGCAGCAGCTGGAAGCGCGCCGCTTACTCACATACCACGCCTGCAGCGTGCACACGGCTCGCTGGAATGAGCCGGGAATGTCTCCTCTCCTCGCCCTCTGCAGACCGAGAGACGGAGAAGAACCAAGGGGAGCTGGGTGAGCCGAGCACATTCAGTGACAGCTGCAAACCTATGGGCTTCTCGGTCCCCTTCACTCTCTGGCAAGGGCTGCCCAGCCCAGGTGACCCCTGCCTTCCCTTCTCTGATCAGCAACAGCCAGCCCTGCCTCACCCTACGCTGGGATAGGGCCATCTTCACTTGCTTGGTAAGTTTTGGGGGAAGGGTGTACCCCTGTGTCGTGGTGGCACACGTGGTTGGGGATGCAACCATGTTTATGCATGTCAGCAGCCATGTGTGCAGGTTCAGGCAGGTGTCTGCATACAAACGTGTCACACATGTGCAAGCTCTGAGTGTCAAGAATTACAGGACTGACATTTCTGCTCCTGTCTGACTTTGGACCAGGGACCTTCTCATCTGTAAAATGAAAAGACTTGTACCAGAGCATCTCAGGGCCCTTTCAAGCTCAGATGTTCACTGTTTCTACTATGTAGGGCTGTGGCTGCTTAAAAAGTCAGGGCAGTGAAACAAAATCAGCCCAACCAGTTATGACGTTGCCTGTCGACACTTCAGATGTTTAGGTTTGGAGATTCAACTTTCAAAAGACCATTTACTTGGCATCATGTAACATCTGGTCACTTTCCAAGGAGTGACACCCCGACTGTGGCATGATGGTATTTTGTGTATTTGCTTTGTTTGTGTGTTTACGTGAACGTGAGAACATCTGTGGGCGCATGTTTAAGTTGCATCACAGGATATTAGTGCTGAACAAGACCCTGAAGGTCATCCCGTTGGATCGCCTTCCATTTCTAGTACGTTTATTCAATATCTCTTTTGTAAGCAAGGATCTGTGCAGGGAGCTCTGGAGATAAATAAGGCATAGTCTCTGCCCTCCAGGAGCTCCCCATCTATGGGGGAGAGAAACATGTCAACAAATAATTACAATACAATGTTATAATAGAGGTATAAATTCTTATCTATGGGAGCACAGGGGAAAGCCCAATTAATTCTGCCTGGGAATATCTGTAATGGAAACTCGGCCGTGACAGTCTCACTTTACAATCATTCTACAGTCAATGAGTTTTCATCTTCAGTTTTCCACCTCCAAAATATTCTTCCTAGTTCTTCACTCCCCACCACCTCCTCTCAGCAAATCTAGGAAGATGCAATGAGTCGATGGAATCAAGGAGAACTTGGAAACCTCTAGTGAGCGGGAAGGGAGAAGTCCGTGGCTGGCAGTGTGAAGCTATAGAATGAGTATGTACACACAAACGACTAGTCTGCACAAGCCGAAAACGATTGGCCAGATGGCATACTGATATCAAAATGGCCCACTGGGATCAACTGTGACCCACACTCCCTTCAGCTACAGGCCAGCGAGAGGCTCATGTGGGGACAGTTGAAGTTGCCTGGGTCAGTGGTTTAGCTAACGCTGAGGTAGGGTGGGGATTGAGAGGGAAGCCAAGGGAAGTGAGAGTCCAGTCCTTCCTGCCTGGCCAAAGGGGTGTGCGAATGGAGATCACTTTCAACAGGCACGCCCTTTGTGTTCTCTGCACTAGGAATGGGGCTCCCTTGCCCGGTGCCCCTGGTGAGCAGCAGCGCAGGTCTGTGAGATGGTGCTGAGGTCTGTGAGATGATGCTGAGGATAATGGGGCAGCCTAAGTCAATGTGGAGGGCAGATTAGAGCAAAGCTAACTGGCAGTGGGAAGGAAGGCCAATAAGTCTGGATTCCGCCGCAGGTTCTAACCACTGCCCTATCCGCTCAGGAATTGACCGTGGGAGACCAATCTCCAGCCCCCCAACCTCCACCCCAATCTAGCGTCCTTCCCCCTCTCCGCGGGCAGAAGACAACGCCCCCTCGGGGACTACCACCCCACCAGGGCGGGAGCACTCCCTCCTCCTCCCACCCCTCGATCCATAAAGCCAGGAGATGCTACCGCGAAGGGAACCCTGGGAGTGTGCCTTGAATGACCCCCAAACACATCTGGATTTTCGGAGTTCAGGCCAGCCCCCGAAACGGACCCCAGGGAAGTCCGCCAGAGGGAGGGAGCGGGGGAAGGGAGAGGCAGCACGGAGTTCAGGGCCTGCCTTTTAGGACTCCCGGCCCCACGACTAGGACCGTCCCAAACTTCCTGTTTCTTCCGGCCGCTCTGACCCCGGGGCTGCGGCTCCGAGATAGCTCAGGGCCTGGAAGTGCATGCTGGGTAAGCGCAGACGGACGGAGTAGGCGAGCTGCTCGCTGTCGCCGCGGCGCAGGGCCGGTGTGGGCGCGCGCGCTCGGCTTCCTTCCCCGGCGGTCACGCTTTGCATGTGGGATGGGCAGCGGGCAGGTGGTAAGGAGGCCCCCACGCCTAGGGCTCGGGGAGGAGCCGGGTCCTGGGCGGGGGCGGAGGGGGAGGGGGAAGGGGAGGGGGAGGAGGCGGCCCGAGGGGCGGGGGCGGGGGCCGGGAGTTGCTGCATTTTAAAGGGAAGCGGAGTTGCCTTCGTCGGAGGCCGAAGTTCGAGCCGGCCTCGCCGCGTCGAGTGCAGGAAATCCTGGAGGGGCAGCGCAGCCTGCTCGGCCCCCGACTCAGACCCGAGCTCTCGGGCCCCTGCTGAAGCCCCAGGGGGTAGTTGAGGACGAGTTGAAGGAAGTCCTTCTTTACTCAGACTAGAGAAAACTTAAGGAAACTGTTAACCCCCTCCCCGCAGGGGGTCCAGGTTTGGGATTTTTTTTTTTTTTTTTTTTTTTAAGTGGGGGCAAATGCTCGACTCCAGGGAGAAACTAAGGCTATCCTAATCGTTGAGGGGTGGAGGTCGGAAACGACGGCCCATTCCCCAGTACTTGGTCCTTAAGATCGGCTGCTTAAGGTTGCGGGGATGGGGTGGGAGGGGGGTGGCGAGGGAACCTATTGCTGCTACTTAGCTCCCGCTTCAACGTTAGAGAGAGGAGGAGCTTTGGAAAGATGGTTAAATCCATGAAGGTGGTTAAATCCGAATAGAGGTTTAACCCCTACCTTTTCCCGCACCTTCCTTTGGGGCCACACCCCTTGCGCGAAACCCCATCTCGCTTCCACTCTTTCCATCTCTCATTATTCCGTACTCTGCAGCTGTGCCACATGTTTGCGTTGTATCTTAAGGGAATTGGTCTTATGCCCTCGCACGGGGGTTGATGTTGGACATAGGACCAGGCGAGATGGGAGATAAGAGCACACAGCACACTCGGGCCCACTTCAGAGATTACTGCCCCCATTCTGAAGATGAGAGGCTGCCCAGAGAGCCCAATCTTTTGCTGAGCTCACACAGGGAATTAGGAATAGAGGTTTAAAACACAGCTTGAGGCCGGGCGCGGTGGCTCACGCCTGTAATCACAACACTTTGGCAGGCGGAGGCGAGAGGATTGCTTGAGGCCAGGAGTTCGAGACTGCCCTGGCCAACAGAGCAAGACCCTATATAAAAAAATTGTAACAAAACGCAGCTTGGGAATGGGAGCAGGGTTGATGCATAAGACTCAATTAAGCAACCGTATCCCTCACCAAGTCTCTTCAGACACCCACCCCACTAGCTGAGTTCTACTTTAGCAAGCCTCGATTATTCTCTCTGATGGCACACTGCCCTAGGGCTATTTGACTGTGTTTTCGTCACCTGTGCTAGATTAGGAGTACCTCAATGATGGAGATAGGGTCTCAATATTTATCATCTCACCTCAGTGTCTACTAAAGTGCCTGGCACATAGAAGACAATAAATGTTTCTTTGTTGAATGATAGAAATTAGGAATCCAGACTTCAGCCATTTTCTTTTCTTCCTTCCTTCCTTCCTTCCTTCCTTCCCCTCCCTTCCTTCCTTCCCCTCCCTTCCTTTCTTCCTT
>NC_045445.1:24539841-24545875 GCF_002776525.5 Piliocolobus tephrosceles
TTCCTTCTGTCCTTCCTTCCTTTCTTTTCTTCTCTTTCTTTCTCTCTCTCTTTCTTTCTCTCTCTCTCTCTCTCCCTTTCTGTCTGTCTGTCTGTCTGACAGGGTCTCTTGCTCTGTTGCTCATGCTACAGTGCGCTGGAGCGATCATGGCTTACTGCAACCTTGACCTCCTGGGCTCAAGCAATCCCTCCACCTCAACCTCCTAAGTACCTGGACCATAGGTGCACGCCACCATGTCCAGCTAATTCTCAAAAACATGTTTTTGTAGAGACAAGTTCTCTCTGTTGTCCAGGCTGGTCTCAAGCTCCTAGGCTCAAGTGATCCTCACGCCTCAGGTCTCCCCAAAATGCTGGGATTACAGGTGTGAGCCACCATGCCCGTTCATCCCTTTTTCAAGTCAAGTGCTGCCTTATCTACCCATCCACCTACACACCTGGCTTAGAAGCACCCCATTCGGGGCAAGGTCTTTCTATTACCACACATCCCTGATGCTGGGCTTTGCACTTAAGAGGGGCTTTCAAAAATAGACACAAAGAGTGAGGGGCCACCTTTGGCTTGCCTGGCCAGGGGCAGGATCAAGCTGCCCAGTTACAAATCTGTTATGTATATTCTGTGCCCTGGTGCCCTTCTTCCAAACCAAAATATAGCAGGCAGTGCAAACATGTATGCAAATGAGCCAGGAGCCCTGCTGCTTTCAAAAATAAATGATGGAGCCCGTATCAGTAGTTGCAGTGTGTCTTGGCAGGGTTTAGAAGGGGCCCTGCCCACCCCTTGCTAGTTCTCTTGGGAAGCGCAGCACAGTGAGAAGCAGTGTCTCCTACCCACCTCGTTTCCCCCTCCCCTCCAAAACTACAAACAGCCACAAACCACATGGCCCACAAGCAACTGAGATTTGTGGCCTTTGGAACCTCCCAGGGCAGGGGTCAGTCAGCAGGTCAAAGGGGGTGTAGGCATCACACAGTCCAGAGTCATTACTCTAATGCCCTCTGGGAGAGTTTCGAATCAATGGGCCTATTTGTCCTCCCTCCAGGGAGGACTGGGGGTAGGGCAGCGGGGGTCCATTATCAAGCTCACCCCCACAACACTGCGTTCAAGAAGCTCACCCTTGGCCTGGCATCCTGCAAACCTTACTGCTACCCAGAAGACAGAAACCGGAAGTGGGATGATGTCTGTGGGGATGGGCAGATAGCATGTCTCCTTTGCATTCTAGGTTAGGAATCTAGGAGTCTGGACTTTTCTGTGGGAGTCTCTGTGGCATTTACAAAGCCAGCCGGGTGACTTTGGGCCCCTGTTGACCTCTCTACATTTTGGCAAATAGCCAGTTTCCAGCAAGACCATGCCCAGACCCAATTGTCTCTGTTATTTCTGGGAGAGTTTTAGAATCACTCCTTGTGGGAAAGAGGTTGGATAGTATAGTGATTAGAGGCCTGGACTTGGGCGTTGGCCAGACCTGGATTCCAAACCCAGCTCTGCTACTAACCAGCTGTGTGACCTCTTCAAGTTACCTTCTCTGAACCATAGTTGCCTTATCTGTTGAACGGGGATAATAATAGTACCTACCCTATAAGACTGTTATTGGGATTAGTGTGCTATGTACTTGGCAGTTTGTGAGGGTTCAATAAATAGTAGTTGTGGTGGCCATTCTTACTAGGTTTGGTTGCAAGCAAGTGCTATTCTGCCTGGTCCCTGTCAAGCCTGAGGTCCTTCTCTGCTCAAGTTCCTCCCTAAGATACTGGAGATGGAATTCTTTCTGTCACCCCTCCCCTCCCAGCATTTGGGTCTTTTGTTCTGGGATTGGCCAGGGCTATGCCTAAGGTGCAGCAAGTGTGGCCTCTGGCCACAGGCATATCCCCTGAGGGCACTTAACCTTATTGACTAAAATGGTATTAAGTGGTCAGCGGGGGGCTGCGGGGGGCGGGGGAGGACTAAGGGAAACAGTACCTCCGAAGACTCTAAAATGTATGCACATGGTTTCTAGGGCCAGACTAGTGCCATGGCTCTAGACCCTAGCTAAGAGTGCATTTACACTGAGGCTGCTTTGAGAATGTTTTGTCTGATTTACTGGATAACCTTGATCTTCAATGGCCTTTTTAAAATTTTACCCCGGTATGGAATGGGAAGGAGCTCACTTTTCATTCCAACTTTTGGTGGCAGGAGTTGGTAGGATGGGAAGGGCCCCTCGCTAAGTGCTGGGCAACATGGCCCAGAAACAATCTGGTTCAGCCAGAAGTTCATGAACACATAGGCCAGCTCTGCTTTTGTAGGGCACCTTCATCCCACTTTTGGATTCATCCTTACTGTTGAGTTTGAACCGCTAAAGGGGGAGAGACTGGGTTTCTCCTATCAGACCTGGAGCTCCCTGAGGCTGGAGATCTTGTCGACCCCACTGTACTGGAAACCTTCCGACGGCAGGGGCCGAGTCTCTTCCCTTAGGCTGGCCGTTCTCCAGCCTGGGAACCGAGAAAGCTGCCTCCGCCCCCGGAGCGTGTCCCCCACCCGTGACCGGTGTATTCCTTGGTATTCGAAGCACCCGGAGGCTCAGCACCCGCGGCTGAGCGATTGGCGCGAACAAGGCCCGGAAGGATGCTTCGGGGCCCGAACTCCCCAGACCTCTGGCTGGACAGGGGAGGGGGAAGCTGCCGGCTGCCGGAGGAGGGAGAGGGAGGGGCCACGTGGTGGTGGGGAGCTGCAGAGGGGTGCCCCTGGGTCCATCCAGGCCCTTTTGTCTGTCCCCCGCGCCGAAGCCCCCTCCCCAGAGTGGGCTGGCTGCGGGGGAGGAGGGAGGCCCCGGCGTTGGCGGGGGGGGGGGGGGGGGGGGGGGCGGGTGGGGAGGGGAGGGGGAGGGGGAACGGGCACTATGGGGGCTGGGAGAGGCTAGAGGCGTGGAGGGCCAGAGGCCGCGCCAGAGAGAAGCGGCTGGAACTGCCCGAGAAGGCCAGGAGGAAAAAGCGGAGGAAGGAAACCCATCCTGCCCCCAACACCCGAGTGTCTCCTGTTACCAACCGAAAGGTGCTGCCTCAGGAAGAGGTGATCGGAGCCGTTGAGAGCAGGCGGTCACGTGAGCCGAAGAGGCAGCGAGAGAGAGAGAGAGAGAGAGAGAGACGAGGGAGAGAAGAGAGAGGAGAGCGAGTGAGCGAACGCGCAGA
The DNA here is from genome assembly GCF_002776525.5 of Piliocolobus tephrosceles. Classification (NCBI taxonomy): domain Eukaryota; kingdom Metazoa; phylum Chordata; class Mammalia; order Primates; family Cercopithecidae; genus Piliocolobus; species Piliocolobus tephrosceles. The sequence goes on from NC_045445.1 coordinate 24,542,988, forward strand.
GAGCCAGCACGAGAGAAAGCCGACGGACAGACCGACAGACAAAGAGCCCAAGAGGGAGGCCAGCGTGGACCGCGAGAGAAGGGAGGAGCGCAAGGGAGGAGGGGAGGGCGGCCCCGGCTCTCCTCTTCCCTTTCCTTATTTTCCCCAGCCTCAACTCTCTGGCCTCACACTTGGGGGGCCCAGTGACCGAATGGGGGCCAGAGAGCCCGTCCTCCGGCAGAAGGAGCCCTTTATTCTCCCTATCTCACTCTGCCCAGGCAGCTAGTTTTGAGGCTTCCCCACTCCTGGAACTACCAATGGGGCTGTAATTGGGCCTGGTTAATACCCCTTTTTAGCTTGCAAAATACAAGCAATTCCCTGTTATCCACAGGCGGCTTCCCCAGGGCCTCTGGAATCTGGAATCTCCAGGACCCTACAGTACCCCACCCCAAGCCTTCTGGGAGTTGGGGCCCTGGGTAGGCCCCATTCCATTCTGTCCATTTCACTGGGCAACAACAAATGAGGCTGGGGGAGGAGTCCACTGTGCTAAGCACGGTACTAGGTCCAAGAGGCTGCTGAGATGGGCCAAACGGCTGAGCTACCTCCTGGAAGCTTTTACTCTAGAGGGAGAGGAGGTCATAGACAGACAGAAAAGGCTGACAGTGGAAGGGTCTGTGCCCGGTGCTAGCAAAGTGCCAGAGTGAGTATGGAGAAAGGAGAAATGACAGGAACTAGAAGACTTCTTGGAGGAAGTAGGATTTGGGCAGGCCTTGAAGGCTGAGAGCTCTGGAACCCAAGGGCTGCAGGGGCAGGTGGAGGGATTATTCCCGGGGAGAAAGACTGGAACAAAGGCCGGCTCCTAACAGGAACCTGGACTGGTTCTTAATTATAAAGGTAAATCTGTTGTTTTAAAACAAACTGGGGGCCGGGTGCAGTGGCTCATGCCTGTAATCCCAACACTTTGGGAGGCCAAGGTGAGTGGATCACCTGAAGTCAGGAGTTCAAGACCAGCCTGGCAAAACCCCATTTCTACTAAAAATACAAAAATTAGCCGGGCGTGGTGGCACACGCCTGCAGTCCCAGTTAGTTGGGAGGCTGAGGCAGGAGAATTTCTTGAACCCAGGAGGCAGAGGCTGTAGTGAGCTGAGATCGCCCCAGCACTCCAGCCTGGATGACAGAGCAAGACTCCATCCAAACAAACAAACAAAAAATCACCAACAACAATAACAACAACAAAAATTGGGGCCGGGCACAGTCAGGAGTTTAAGACTAGCTTGTCCAACGGTGAAATTCCATCTCTACTAAAAATACAAAAATCAGCCGGGTGTGGTGGCAGGTGCCTGTAATCCCAGCTACTCAGGAGGCTGAGGCAGGAGAATTGCTTGAACCTGGGAGTTGGAGGTTGCAGTGAGCTGAGATTGCGCCACTGCAAGCCAGCCTGGGCGACAGAGAGAGATTCTGTCTAAAAAAAATTACATTAATTAATTAATTAAAATAAAACAAATTGGATTGTAAACATTACTATTTTTCTTTAATTGCAGGCCCTACTGCTGGCCCATCGTTAGTGCTGATTACTGGGAATTGGCTATGATTTTCCAAAGTGCTACCAGTCCCATGAAAACTTTCCTTAGCCTGCTTTTTCCATTGAGGAAACACGGGCCAGAAGGAAATGAAGTCAGTATCCTGTCCCCTGTCCCCCTGCCCCACAAGGATAGGAGGTAGCCACCCACTCAGTAAGTATGGTCCGGGGGCACTGAGAAGTTTGCCTTGGCATTGCCTTTCTCTCTTGTCGCACATGTGGGCTCACAATTGGAATCACTGGGGTTGGACAGCCCAGCCAGGGATTCCAAATCCAGATTCCAGGTCCCTGTGAGCAGGTCAGGTGTTCCTTGGGCATCTTGGTTCTTTCCCATTGGCATCTTAATCATGTGAATCGGCTACTTTCTATCCAGTTTTTTTTTTTTTTTTTCTTTTTGAGACAGGTTCTCTTTGTCACCCAGGCTGGAGTGCAGTGGCACAATCACAGCTCACAGTAGCCTCCACCTCCCGGGCTCAGGTGATCCTCCCACCTCAGCTTCCTAAGTAGCTAGGACTACAGGTGTCCACCACCACAACCGGCTAATTTTTGTATTTTTTTTTTTGTAGAGATGGGGTTTTGTCATGTTGAGCCCAGGCTGGTCTCAAACTCCTGGGCTCAAGCGATCCACCCACCTAGGCCTCCCAAAGTGCTAGGATTATAGGCATGAGCCACTGCACCTGGCCATGTTATTCTTTTTAGTTTGGAAATTTCAGTCAACTCCCTGTTTGCCACAGGGGGCTTCCCAAGGGCCCTGGGAACCCAGCATCTCCCTGAGCTTAGACCACTCTCCACTCTGGCTACCACTGGGCTGCACTTGGAGTTGGGGCCTGACAAACACAGGGGTATTTCAGTGGGGAGAAGGACATAGCTACTAGCCCAGTGGGTGGCAGCCCTGAATGTGGGGTTCCCAAGGCTAGGAATATCACTTGAGAAATTGCTGGCTGGGTGCCCAGGGCCATGGGGACCAAAGTCTCATAAGAAGGCTGTAGACCTAAGGGCACCCTTCTCAACGTTGTAGTGAAAGACTGTTCTCTCACCAAACACCTTGTGTATACAAGCCAGTAGCATCATCACAATCAACCTTTTTGTGACTGTTACTCATTTATTCCTTCCTTCAGTCCTTTATTCTATAAATATCTATTCACATCACTGTGTGCCCCTCTGTGCTCAGGACTGGGGACAGAGTGCCTCCCCACCAGGGACTCTGGGCTCTACTGAGAAACAGATCACAAATTCTTTTTTTTTTTTTTTTGAGACGGAGTCTTGCTGTGTCTCCTGGGCTAGAGTGCAGTGGCCAGATCTCAGCTCACTGCAAGCTCCGCCTCCCGGT
>NC_045445.1:24560875-24589305 GCF_002776525.5 Piliocolobus tephrosceles
AGCCTCCCGAGTAGCTGGGATTATAGGTGTGCACCACCACACCCAGCTAATTTTTGTATTTTTAGTAGAGACAGGGTTTCACCATGTTGGCCAGGCTGGTCTCAAACTCCTGACCTCAGGTGATCACCCGCCTCAGCCTCCCACAGTGCTGCGTGCGATTACAGATGTGAGGCACTGCGCCTGGCCCTGATACCTGTTTTCATTCCTTTCCAGGGACCTTAAGGATTTTTTTTCAAGTTGAGGAGGCTCATATGCAATTACAAGACCTGGGAAGGGGTGGCATGTTAAGCCACTGTCAGCTCAACTCCTTACTTGCACAGAAGGAATTCTCTAAACTTACCAACCTTTCAGATAGAGGGAACCACTCTCCTGGAACAGGAAGGGAGGAAAGGAGAGGGCTAGGAGACTGTCTATGAAGGGCTGGTGATGAAGAGGGAGACTCCGTTTGGCTGAGAACAGGCCTTCTTAGCAGGTGACTGGGAGGACATGGGGCTTCAAGAAGGTGGGGCAAAGCAGTGAAGACCAAGGACTTTGTCTAGGTCACAGTTACTTCTGGGAGTCCTGTGTGCCTCTTCCTGCTTCCCTTCCTCCACGGTCTAGCCCCTCTCAATATTGTGATCACCACAACAGGAAGGAGGCAACCAAGAACAGCCTGCAGTACTCTGCAAGAATGGGCCTGGCTGACTGGAAGGATGCTCAGCATTGTACCTGGCTGGTCCCCACCTGGGAGGGCTAGCTTAACCCAGGCTTCTTAGCCAGGTGCCAGGAGAGCAGACCCCAGAGCCCAGCAACCCTCGGGCAGGACAGTCCATCCTTAAGAGCTGGAGTGAATTCCAGGTTAAAGGGATGGCCTGAAGAAGTTGGAATTAACCCACCAAAAGCATCCCCTTTGCCAGTTGTATTTGGCAGGGGGTCTGGAGACCATGTTCATCATTTTATTGCTAATATCTAGCAACCACAAGTCATTTTTTTCATCTATTTTTTGAGTGTCTTCTGTACACAAGGCATTTTATTATGATCAATAACAGCCAACAGACATCAAACATTTACGATGTGGCAGGCTCCTACACTGCACCAAGAACTTTACTTATATTATCTTAGTTCATTCCTATAACAACCCTGTGGTGTCGGTACTATTAATGTCCCTATTTTACAGAATGTGAAACAGCGGCTCAAGGAGATGAAGTAAGTCACTGAAGGCCATACAGCTAACAACTGATCGAGGCAGGACTCAAACTCAGGTCTCATTGGCTCCAATCCCACGTGCTTCTGCACGTAAGCAAGTCCACTCCACAGCCTCCAGCATGCTTTGCTGCCTTGCTCCTCACTACACCATGCCTTCTCCCAATTAGTAGATTAGTCATGTGTTGACACTTCTAGTCTCAGTCTAATGGCTTGTTTATTTAACTGATGGATGCTGCTCCCCATTTGAGGCCATTAGCATTTAAACAAAACAAAACAAAACTGTTGAGCCTGGCAAAGTGACACTGTGTTTACTGTTTTTCTCCCAGTGTTAATTGTGAGCATTTTCCAAATATGTATTTTGATGTGCTAACTGTCCCTAAAGAGGCCTGTAGAACAGTTTAGCAGTCTTCTCATGCAGCTCCAGCCCCACTCCCCATAATCTCCTTGGTAAGGGGGAGATGTCTTGGCTAGGATGGGGAAGAGGGATGGTGACCGTCTCAGTCTGATTAGGGGGTAGGGGAACTCGGCTGGGCCTGCGACTCTGTCTTTGGAGGCTAAGTCCCAGAGTATCCTCGCTTCACGCTTGGGGAGGGAATTTGGTATTTCTTTCCAGGACAATAAGAACATCTGTGCCAAGGCAGAGGAGGAGGCCGGGCGCTCCGAGGCATCTCTGCCGGAGTCTCTTGACACTGTCCGATTGTTACTGTTTCAGTTTCTGCTTGGATCACTGACCATGTCCATTTAGAGCAGGCTGACTTAGGCGAAGACAGTGTAGGGCTGAGGAAGGACAGAGAGGACCTGTCTGGTTGGGGGTGGAGGTGTGAGGTGGGCAGGGAGCTGGACCAACTCTAAAGTGACCAGGTTACAAATGAGCTGCTGCAAAGTACAGGGTGAATCTTGCACCCGTAAATGGGAGGAAGGAGTGCTTCCACCGTCCCCCCCCCCCCCCCCCCCCCCCCCCCCCCCAACCCCTGGGGTAATTGCTGTTGACCTCTGGTCCAATTTGTTTGCAGCCTCCCTCTTCTGACGGATTGGGCTTCAGGTCGACCTTGGGGCAAATGGATGAAGAACTACAGGTTTGATCCTTATATGGGACAGTTTGCTTCACGCTGAGAAAAACCTGGCTACTTTCTGCCTCCCAGCTCCAGTTGCAAACTGGAGTTAAAGTCGGGTTTCTGGCTCCCTGCAAACTATTCCCAGTACTAGAAAGTCACGTTACCCGGTGTGTTCGTGTGGTGACTGCAGCCATGTCTAGTTCCCAGCGAGTCGGCCTCCCACTGGGGATGAGCTAAGACGGCTCCTTAGTTTCTTCCTCACTCAGACTTAGCCCTGGAACTGGCAGTTCTGGGGACCAAGAGGTAGGCATCTGCCTCCGGCATGATTAGTTACATCAGTCTCAAAAAGCATTGATGGCCCATCCCTTTGGGTATCATGCTGTGCCTGGCACGAGCTAGTAATCCCCACCCGGTCCTGGCCCTCCCGAGTTTACAACCTTAAGTCACACAATAATGACACAGATCCCAAAGGCGAGCAGTTAACAAATACATCCACTTGTCTGCCAATCACAAGGGATCCATTGAGTGAGCCACTGCGACAAACAGGGCCCCCTTCAAAGAGCTTCCAGTCTGGTGGGTAAGTAGGTAAGACTAAGTGAGGGCTTGGGAGAAGAGGTTGGGGCGAGAAAACAGTCAACTTGGGCATCATCGAACAGACTTTTTATTCCTTTCTTTTTTTTTTGAGACAGAGTCTTACTGTGTTGCCCAGGCTGGAGTGCAGTGGCGTGATTTTGGCTCACTGGAACCTCCGCCTCCTGGGTTCAAGCGATTCTCATGCCTCTGCCTCCGGAGTAGCTGGGACTACAGGCGCCCACCACCACGCCCGGCTAAATTTTTGTATTTTTAGTAGAGATGGGGTTTCGCCATATTGGTCAGGGTGGTCTCGAACTCCTGACCTCAGGTGATCCGCCCACCTTGGCCTCCCAGTGTTGGGATTACAGGTGTGAGCCACCGTGCCCGATGCGACCAGACTTTTAATAAAAGTGTCTGTTGGCATGTGGGTGGGTGGCTGGGTGTTCTGTCGACTTGAGCCACGTCCCTCACTCTGGGTCCGGCGGGGTCTATACAAAGAGCTCTGCAATGCGCAGTGGGGAGAACCCCGGGCGGAGAGGCAGCGGTCCGTGGCGCTTGGCGTGGGCTTGCCCTCTCTCCCTGGGTGGCCGGGACGTGTCACTAGACCTCGCCTCTCCGAGTCTGACGGTTGGCTTAGGGTCCCTCAAGGCTCGGGCATTTTCAGGACAGTCCCCCGCCCTCCTCCCGCCAGCCATGAGTCTCAGCTGCGCGTCGCGCCTTGGTGGTACAGGTTTGGGGTGGGAGCCGGGAGGAGGCTCCGGGTCAAGTCATCCCCGGAGGTAAGGTCGCGACGACTCCCCGGGACGCGCCGGCCCTGCCTGGGCTGCGGGAGGAACCGCGGTCGGCCCGTCCCCCAAACATTTCCGACGGGCGCCTGCGCCCCGTGAGGCTTCCGAGGGCCGGGCTGGGCAGGGGAGACCCACCACGGCCCGGGTTCGCGCTCCCGGGCTGCCTGCCCGCCCGTCCGCTAGGTGCCCGCGGCCACGGGGCGCCGAGGCTCCCCGAGGGCGGGCTGCAGGCTGAGCGCTGCGCTGGGCCGGGCCGCTGCAGGGCCTGGGCGAGCGAGCGAGCGGAGCGGGGCGGCGGGGGTGCGTGTGTGGGGAGAGCGCGCGGGAACGCGAGCCGCCGGCCCGGGAAGGGTGGGTCGGGGAGCGGCGGCGGCCGCAGGAGGAGCGACCCGGGAACCGGAGGCCGGCCGGGCTGGCGGGCAGGAGCCGCGGGGGGGAGGGCGGAGCGCCTAGGGCGGAGACGGGGCCGCGGAAGGGAGGGGGCCGCGGGGCGCGGCCGCGGGGCGGGGCGCCGGGACCTGGGGAAGATAAGAGCGTGCTCGGGGGAGTGAGGGCGGGAGCGAGGGAGGGGCGGGGGACTTAGAGACCAAAGAGGAGACAAAAGGACGGGGTGGGTGGGAGGGGCATAGACGAGCGGGGGTAGGGGAGGGGCGCCGGGGGACGCCTCGCGGGGAGGGGTGTGTGTGTACCGCGGGGGGGCATAGTGTGGGAGGGACTTAGGGAGGGACATGAAGGGACAACATAAGAAGGGAGCGCGGGGGTACGGAGAAAAGGGGGGCGGGAGTGCTCCACCACACTCGCCACGAAGGCAAAGGGAGGCCGCGAAGGGGAGGCCGCTGGGACTGGCCACACACAGGGACCGGGGTCCTGGGGATGGACAGTCCGCGAGGGAAGGGGGTCGGAGCTTCCGCGGTCTCGGGAGGGGAAGGGGGAGCCGACACGGGGAAAGGGGGTAGTGCGGGGACCCGAGGGTGGAGGCGGATGGGCGTGTGTGCAGCGCTGAGGGCAGGGATTTAACGCTGCTGTTCGGGATGACCCAAAGACCACGGTGGGGGCTGCACAGACGGGACGGGGCTACCGATGCAGGAGGAGAACTGCCCAGGGGAAAGTGGGACCTACAAGGGTTAGAGAAGGGTGGCGGGGGCGGCCTCGGACTCGGCAGGAAGGCGCCACCACCGCCCTCTGCCCGTCCCCAGTGTGCCCCGCCCCGTCCGGGGGCCCTAAGGGCAGCGGCCTGGGCCGTGGGGGAGCCGAGCCAGGGCGGAACCATTCGGAACAGAGAGGGGGGCTTGGGGGGAAGGGAGGAGCCAGGGGTCAGAACCCTGTTGGGGGCGGGGGGGGCGCCACACCCTGGGAAAAAGGCTTGGGCACATCCAGAATGGACCAATCAGCGAGCAAGGCCAGGGTGGCGTCAAGGGGCAGCTTCGGCCAATGGGAAGGGAGAACACTTCGGAGGTTCGGAGGAAGAAAAGAAAAAAAAGCCCCACGAAACAACAATCGAATCCGTTTGGGGGCTTGGAAGGCTGGGAATGGGCGTCGTTTATGGCACGTTCCGGCACCTGCCCTCTCCTTTGAAGGATGGGGTCGCTTGCATCACTCCTGGGTAGTGGGGAGCAAACGGAGCTGAAGAGGGTCCCGGGAAAGTAGACGGGGATTGGCCGTTTACCGGGGACACTTGATTGGGTGCTTCAATTTGGGGGGTGGGTGGGACAGAGGTAGCAGCTTTGTGCTCAAAAGAGTGCAAGAGAATGTTGTGGTCTCTTAAACGGAGGCAGGAATGGGCAGGGGTCCCGCATCCCTTATCACTGGCTACTGACTTAAGTGTCAACCAGCGAGTGGATCGTGGATAATCTCAAGCCAATGGATAACTTAAGCATGCCTTTTGGGCACTGAACACTGCTCAACATACTCATTTCTCTTCCCTTTCCGGAGGATGAGCAATGGTAGGGGGCCACAGGGGACCGCTGGGGAATTCATAGAAATTTATCCTTTGGCTTTTCACTTCAGTTTGATGTGTAACACTAGATACATCGCTCTATTCTGAAAATTTTCTCCCATGAAGATACTGGGACTAGCTACCATTGAGGTCAAAACATTTTGGAACTGATTTGGAGAGCGGTGTGTTCAGAAGAGAAGGCTGTATCTGTTGGGGGGATTGCAAAAGAAAATTTGGGAGTGGTACAACTTTTGGCCCAGGGATTCCAAATGTCTTGAAAACCCCTGAAACTTTATGTAAAATGCCATACAAATGTGTGTGTGCGCACATTTTTCTGGAGACAGTTCATAACGTTCAGCATATTTTTAGAGGGACCTGTGACACAAAAATGAACCCACTGTGGTCTAAGAATGCTGGGGATGGGACTGAATCTCCAAGGCAGGAGGCAAGGTGCAGTAGTGGTGTCATTCTGGAATTAGGTTTCCCAAATTCCTTGTTAGGAAATTGAGCTGCAGGGGCTCTTTCCATATATTTCTTGCCATCCAAAGGGAGGCCAAGTTCCTCAGAGCTGAGAAGCCCATGTGAACTGTCACATAGCAAAGCAATGCTTGAATAAACTACACTTTGAATCAATGGTGAGGAGTGGGCCCTGAGTTAGGAAGGAAAGGCAATAGAGGTTTACTTCTGAAATCACATCTACCTTTATCTACAAAATAAGGGTAAAACCTCCTGGTCTTCTTATGAGAAAATAAGTAGAAGGTTATATACGAGATATTGTAGACAGCAGCCTGTACAAGCCGGGAAGCTCACACACGTGAAAAAAATGGCTGTGGCTAGACTTGTGGGGACAGAACCCAGCTTCGGCACCGTCCTGGTCTTAGGATCAGTCTAGGGCAGAATCCAATTGCAGTTTGTACATCCTCTTTCTAGGTTCAGAGGTTAAAATATACAGTATTTTATCATTATTAACCCTGTCTCTTCCAGTTGGCAGTTATTAATGGTGGATCATATCTGATGTGATATATTTAAGATTACAGACTGCAGTGAATTTTCTCCACTTCGATTTAGGACCAACTACATAATCCTTGGTAAGAAAAGGAAGTGGCCCTGACAAGTGCAACTCGAGAAATGCAATGCTGGAGAATCCAAAGGTGTCTGACTTGAACGAAATGATTCCACTGGGGGACAACGCAACATATACTCCAGGTAAATAGATTAAAAAATGCCTTTATTTTTAAAATGTGGCTCAACTACATGCAATGTACTGAGCCAGTTTTGGAATCCACCCTGTACCAGAGTAAAACTGGACCAAAGGAAGTGAAGTCAGGGCTCCTGGCTGTCACTCCTCCAGCAACTCAATCTACAGAGCTTTTCTTCAGCTGTTTTTTGTGACGTGTGGTGATTCGTTTTGGATTCCTCTGTATGACAGACAGGTCCGACCTTGAGGAAGACCGGTAGCCCACATCCTCTGCTTTTATGGGGTTAATGATATGGCCTGGCTTGGTGACGACCTTGGGAGTAGTCAGCTTTTGGAAAGCCCTCTGGGTGTTCCATGTGGATCCAATGGGGGTCTGGATGGTCCTTTCAAATTGCCAATGGTGGGTAAATGGATATGGAAGCACTCGTACCTGGAAAGGAAGGAGAATGATTTGGTATGAGGCAGGCCTGGGGTGCAGTTATACACTGTACTGGCAACTCTCATCAGGTACTGTTTTGGTACAGGCCACGGTTTCACATGATGACTGCAAGTGAAGAGACTAAGAGGTTAAGGCATCTCATCGCTCCCATCTGCTCTTAGGAGTCAAATCTGCTTGATGACATTTGGGAGTAGGGGGGCCTAAGCTGGCTCTGGATCCCCTGTTTATTCAACAATTCAGGGTCTAAAAAACCAACCTGACACTACTTCTGTCTTTGTTTTTGTTTTTGTTTTTTTTTTTGAGACAGAGTCTCACTCTGTTGCCCAGGCTGGAGTGCAGCGGGGTAATCTCTGCTCACTGCAACCTCTGCCTACCAGGTAGCTGGGATTACAAGTGACACTGTCCCTATCCAGCTACAGGAGCTCCAGGGCTGTTGTCCCAGAGTGAGCTTTCCTATATAACACTGTCACTGCAAGAATCCAGACCACTGTGTATCCCTGTGGATTTTATAACTTTTCTACCCTCTTTATGCTCTCAGTCTCCTCCTTCCCTCTCTTAGGATTGATGTTTCAAGGAATCTGAATCCTGAACTCTACCAGGCCATTACACTTAGTTTCATCTTTTTTTTTGTTTTTGTTTGGGTTTTTTTTTTTTTTTTTTGAGATGGAGTCTCGCTGTCGCCCAGGCTGGAGTGCAGTGGTGTGATCTCAGCTCACTGCAAGCTCTGCCTCCCGGGTTCACGCCATTCTCCTGCCTCAGCCTCCCGAGTAGCTGGGACTATAGGCGCCTGCCACTGTGCCTGGCTAATTTTTTTGAATTTTTTTTTTTTAGTAGAGACAAGGTTTCACCGTGTTAGCCAGGATGGTCTCGATCTCCTGACCTCATGATCCGCCGGCCTTGGCCTCCCAAAGTGCTGGGATTACAGGCGTGAGCCACCGCGCCCAGCCCACTTGGCTTCATCTTCTTTTGGCACCACAGAATGTAGAGCTGGAAGGCCGTAGATATTGGCAATGGTCATCTCTGGCCTGAAAATTTGGCTTAGAGGGAGGAAATGATGGACCTAAGTAAATGAGGAGCAGCATTGGAGAACAGAACCCAAAGCTCCTGTTTCCTTGCCTGGTATTTCTCCACCACATTTCTACCTTCAGACATTTAAATAATCTTTCAACACTTCCCCAATGGCCAAAGGAGGAAAACACGTAAGCAGAAAATGGGGATGTAAAAATCAGTAGTCTTTGGCAGGGCACGGTGGCTCACACCTGTAATCCCAGCACTTTGGGAGACCGAGGCAGGCAGATCACTTGAGGTCAGGAGTTCAAGACCAGCCTGGCCAACATGCTGAAACCCCGTCTCTACTAATACAAAAATAAGCTGGGCATAGTGGCGCATGCCTGTAATCCCAGCTACTCAGGAGGTTGAGACAGGAGAATAGCTTGAACCTGGGAGGTGGAGGTTGCAGTGAGCTGGGATCATGCCACTGCATTCCAGCCTGGGTGACAGAGTGAGACTCCATCTGAAAACAAAACAAAAACAAACAAAAAAAGCAAATCAGTAGTCTCTGGAAACATTCAGTGGAATACTCAAGAGAAGCTAAGCACTATCTGGTGGTCCTGGTAGTAGCGAAGGAAACAGATTCTCTTTAAGTTAAGGGAATGTCTTGTTTGGGTTGACGGCTACATCTGTGCTTGTCAACCAGGGCAACAGAAAAAGAGAACACCTGGACAAAGAGAACACCTGGACAAAGTATTCAGTCTCAGAAGTCCCCCCAGGCACCTTGAAGCACTTTATTCTACTGCATGTTGGAACCTGCAGTAACTTATTAAAAAGATGAAAATCAGGGGAGATTCCTAGAAAACTATTTGTCAGTTTGCCATGACTGCATTAAAAAAACAAACAGACCCCTGGAAGGGAACAGTCGTCTTTATTGAGCTCCATACTCTACCCATCACCTGGAATCCTGGCCCACCGAAGCACCCTTTCCCCCCTTCCCTTATCGTGTAACTGCCTATTTTCTAGTTATATAGCCTTAATTGGGACTGCAGTAGTTAGGTTTCAGTTTCTGCAGTGATTGGTTCACAAAATAAGATAAAAAAGAATGTTACTGAAATGTATATCTTCTTACCTCTGTTCTGTAGCCATTAGTTCTTTATTCCTTCAGAGGGAAAAATGTAACTCATTTCAATATACTGGCTGGGGACAGATCTCAGAATTGAAGGGAACATAAAGGTCATCTAGTCCAATCTCATTCTTGAGTCCCCTTTACACATACTCATACTCCCAGAGCAGCCTTGAATTCTGTATCTCCTCTAACTTCTACTTTATGTGACTTCATACAGTAACCTTCGATATACTTGAACACCGTAATCACGCTCAAATTTTCTCTTGTAAACATCCCCAGCTCGTTATCATGTGACACAACTTACAATCTTCTCATTCTCCTGAACAAGTACCGGTTTGTCTTCATTTTTCTTAAGCTACAGCTCAAACCTTATAGCCTCTGTTTGAGCATTACCTTGACTCTAAACTTTTTTCCTGGCCAGTAATTAAAACAGCAGAGTCTATCTGAGATGATAAATCTAACAGCCATTCAGTGAAAACAAGATTTGATTCTGTGGTCAAGATCACACGTCCCTCTTGACTACAGATCACTAGAATACTCCTCTCAAGCAAGAGAGTCAGGCAGCTAAAGAACTCTCTAAGTTCTCACCTGATGAGCTGCTGTGTGGATGTTGCGCTTCTCATTGATAATCACATTTGTCAAATTCTTATCTTTTCTTGGAGGACCCTCAGGGGCTTTAATGAGAAACCTGGAAAGCAAAACAACAGGACATCTGACTAGGAGCATTAAGGACTTAGTCAAAAGGGTAGGGAGGACACCGAAGGGCGATGGGGGAGAACCTAGTGCCCTTTTGACAGACTTTCTTCCGCATTCTTACCGGCGTCTTTTCTTGGCACTGGGCTTTAGGCCCACACCACCCCACTCGCCCCAGCCAGGTAGCGTCAGGTCCACATCCTTTGGCTTACTAGCCTCCACGGCTTCCCTCTTCTCTTTCAAGAAATCTCTGATGACATCATCCCCAGCAAAAGCTTCCTTTATCATCTGCCTTTGGTTTCTCTCCTCTTCATCTTCCTGGGGAGAAACAAGCGAGAGCTACAGCTTGGCTTATGAGCTGTGGTTCATGGTGAGAACGGTTGAATTTTGGGTCGTGACATTTTAGCGCCCCCTAGAGGGAAGTGCTGAACAATGATGGTCTTGAGATACAAACTAATGCGCAGCCAATCATGCTCCAATTTTCTTCCCTCTAGGGTAGGTATCTCTAGCTCATTATCATATGACACAATTTTAAACTTTTGAGTAAGGAAGCTGCAGGGTGGAGGAAGGAATGGCCCGTGTTAGCAGCAGGAGCTCTAAGTGGCCAGACTGTAGGCTTCATCCAGCTTATATCCCTTAAAAGACAGGTGCCAGGATGCTTCACTTTAAGTTTCAGATTAACTGGGGAGTCTTAGACCATTTGAGATCCCACTAAATAAAACTTTGGCCAACAGTTCAATGACTCACCTTCGAGTTGTCCTGCCTGGGATCTGGTCAGAACTCTGTTACTCCCTCTTTCCTCTGAGAGCAGTTTTAGAGTCACCCCAGAGGAGTTTTGGTGGATCAGGGTTTCGGAAATAGGGGTCTTGACAGCACCCACATATCTGTATCTATTAAAACATCACTGGGACTAGCCTGGCCCTATACTATTCTGGACTTCTCAATTACTGAAATGTGCCCGCAGCGAAACAAAGCTTCATTACTCCTTGTGCAAGGACACTTTCTGAACAATGGCCCACCACCCTGGCTCTGCTCACCAGCTCCTCTATTGTGGGAACTGCCAAAGACTTCACAGAGGGAGACTGTGTGGTTAGGAGGTTCTGTAGGTCGATCATTTGCTCCTTCTTTTTCTTCTCCTTAGGGGCATCAGGGCGATTATTTGGGGTCCTCTCTGACTGCTGCCCTTCTAACACAGGTCTGGGAAGCTCCTTATTTTGAAAACATTCTTTTCCCAGCTCTTCTAGTTCTTCCAGCGTCTGTACTCTCTCTGGCCTCTGTAGCAACAGGGGCTCCTCTTCTTCTGGGGCAGGTTCCTCTCTCTGGACCTGGGGAATAGTCCCCTTTGAACTTGCTTTTTGCTTCCTGGACTGATCATTTTCCTTCAGTTTCTGAGCTAGTACCCTCAATTCAGACAGCACCTCCTGGCTGCTGGAATCTGGGGGAAAAAGAATGAAAGCTGTCAGAAAAAGGAGGTATGTACGTTGTCTGGTCGGTAAGCATTTGTTGAGCACCCACCACGTGCTAGGTACCACATAAGACATTCTAACGAGGACAAACGGGGAAAAGAAGATTCTGTACATTGAATCTCCTAGACAGTACACTAATCATAGCAGGCAACGGAGTTTGGTAATTAAAAGTAGCATGTGGCCAGGCGCAGTGGCTCATGCCTGTAATCCCAGCACTTTGGGAGGCCGAGGCGGGCAGATCATGAGGTCAGGAGATCAAGACCTGGCTAACACGGTGAAACCCTGTCTCTACTAAAAATATAAAAAATTATCCGGGCATGGTGGCATGTGCCTGTAGTCTAGCTACTTGGGAGGCTGAGGCAGGAGAATCACTGGAATCAGGGAGGCGGAGCTTGCAGTGAGCTGAGATCGCGCCACTGCACTCCAGCCTGGGTGACAGAGCGAGAGACTGTCTCAAAAAAAAAAAAAAAAAAAAAAAAGTAGCATGTGCGATGTTGGATATGGTGGCTCACGCCTGTAATGCCAGCACTTTGGGAGGCCAAGTCGGGAGGATCGCTTGAGCCCAGGAGTTCGAGACCGGCCTAAGCAACATAGTGAGAACTCATTTCTACCACCTCCACTCCCCCAACAACAACAAAAATTTCCAGGCATGGCAGCGTGCATCTGTAGTTCCAGCTACTCGGGAGGCTAAGCTGGGAGGATCACTGGAGCCGGAAGGTCAAGGCTGCAGGGAGCTGTGACTGTGCCGCTGCATACTAGCCTGGGCAAACAGGGCAAGACCTGTCTCAAAAAAAAAAAAAAAGTAGCATGTTGGAAAGCAGACGTCCTGGGTCCTATTCCCAGCTTTGCCAATGATCCACTGTATGACTGGGACTGTGGCTTAAGTTCCTCGTGCAGTAAACCCCACTTGGGAAGATTGCCCCAAGTTCCAAATTTTAAAAAAGGAAGCCACTTTCACAGGTGGCTTCTGAATGTAACTTCATTGTAATTTATGCTTTACTGCTTGTAAAAACCTTATGCAGGATTTTCATCTTTTTTTTTTTTTTTTTTTTTTTTGAGACAGAGTCTCGCTCTGTCGCCCAGGCTGGAGTGCAGTGGTGCAATCTCGGCTCACTGCAAGCTCCGCCTCCCGCATTCACGCCATTCTCCTGCCTCAGCCTCCTGAGTAGCTGGGACTACAGGCGCCCACCACCATGCCCAGCTAATTTTTTTGTATTTTTAGTAGAGGCAGGGTTTCACCGTGTTAGCCAGGATGGTCTCGATCTCCTGATCTCGTGATCCACCCATCTCGACCTCCCAAAGTGCTGGGATTACAGGTGTGAGCTACTGCGCCAGCCCAGGATTTTCATCTTGACTCAAGAATTTCTACTCCATATCTTAAAGCAGTATTTCATAATCTGCTGTTGCTGAGTCAAGGGATGAAGTAGCTGCTTTATCCAGTGGATGTAGCTCACACTTCCACTGGCAACATCTGAGCAA
The DNA here is from genome assembly GCF_002776525.5 of Piliocolobus tephrosceles. Classification (NCBI taxonomy): domain Eukaryota; kingdom Metazoa; phylum Chordata; class Mammalia; order Primates; family Cercopithecidae; genus Piliocolobus; species Piliocolobus tephrosceles. Next base: position 24,573,807 of record NC_045445.1, read on the forward strand.
ATAACACTAGTCTTAAGAGTCTGGAGGGGCTGGCTGGGCACAGTGGCTCACACCTGTAATCCCAGCACTTTGGGAGGCTGAGGTGGGTGAATTACTTGAAGCCAGGAGTCTGAGACCAGCCTGACCAACATGGTGAAACCCTGTCTCTACTAAAAATACAAAAATTAGCTGGTCATGGTGGTGCATGCCTGTAATCCCAGCTACTTGTGGGCTGAGGCAGGAGGATTGCTTGAACCTGGGAGGTGGAGCTTGCAGTGAGCCAAGGTTGCACCACTGCACTTCAGCCTGGATGACAGAGACCTGTCTCAAAAAAAAAAAAAAAAAAAAAAAAGAGACTGGAGGGAAACCTGGCAGTGACATGCTTCTAAACTGGCTTTTTCATCGACTCAAGTTGCCACCATTCCCAAGGTGATCCTGCTCTCTAGCTTTGGCATGAAGCCATTGTAGCTCCTCAGATCTGGCCTTTGGACACATGTATGTTTATTTCTCAAGAATCAGGTTTCCTTGTTCATTTTCATTGGGGTCCGTGACTTTCCAGTATTTTAGGACACTCTTGGAAGGTTTGAGAAAATTCGATTTATTTACTGTCTAAGGAAATGCAAATCTATCTTTCATCCTTTCATATCACAGTCAGCCGCTCTGCACATTTAGCTAGATGGTCAGTTGTTGAGGGGGCTTAAGAGAAAGCCACTAGGGTCCTGTGGTCATATATGGACACCCCAACAATCTCAGCCCGCTGTGCTGCTTTCCAAAATTCTCTCAGAAGTGACTGCTTGCAATTATTAATCCCAGAAATATCCAGCCAAAACTATTAAGTAAAGGTCACCACAATACATTCTAAATTATAGGTCTTTTAAAATAAATTTTTGTATGTGGAAACCTGAAAAAAACAAAGAAAAAAAAAAGGAGTCTGGGTGCGGTGGCTCACACTTATAATCCTAACACCTTGGGAGGCTGAGGTGAGAGGATAGCTTGAGGCCAGGAATTCAAGACCAGCCTGGGCAACAGAGCAAGATCTCAGTCTCTACAAAAACTTAGCTCAGCATGGTGGCACATACATGTAGTCCTAGCTAGTTGGGAGGCTGAGCCAAGAGGATCGCTTGAGCCTGGGAGGTCTTAGGTTGCAGTAAGGTATGATTGCACCACTGTACTCCAGCCTGGATGACAGAGCAAAACCCTCTTAAACAAAAAAAAAAAAAGGAGAAAAAAATAATTTTTTTTTGCCATGTAAAACCAGATTTTTGCCGTCATCTAAATGCATTCCTATGTGGAACCAAACCAGACCTGGTAATTTGTCCAGATAGCCAAGTGATGTCTCAATATAGGTCGTTTTCCTAGGCAGGCTTTTTAGTGTCCTGGTTTATTGCCAGAATGGGAACTCTGACCAATCTCACAGGTGCTAACACTGTTAATAAGATCCCTTCAAGATAACAGGTAGAAAATATAAAGTACAAATAGATCCTGAGCATGGAGTCACAATTCTAATTTTCCATGTAGCCCCGTGGAGTCATTCATTCTGTGAAGTCTCACCCCATGTAGACGCACATAAACTAGCATTAAGAAGTGCTAAAAATGCCACTCCTACTTAACCAACAAAACAAAAACATCTGGCAATTAGAAGATGTTTCCTAATGTCTCAAAATCGACCTATCTGTGTCTATAGGTGTGAATGGACTTTCAGATTTGCCATTCTACCATATGTACTTCTCCCTGGTGTGTAGGTACCAGGAACACTAACTCACACCCTAACTTCAAGGATGGTTTAGTTATTATGGCTTTCTGAAGGCCGTAAGCCCCCCAAAACAGAAAATGTGCCTGAACCACGTTGCATGGCCATGCAGACGACTGCTTATTAAATGCCTTCAAAGAAAAGTAGTTATGAATGTAATTTCTCTACAGGGATCCAGTGCATGCACTCTTGCAAGTCCCTAGAGCCTAATCACTATGCAGTTGTGTGTGTGGGTGGACACATTTTTTTTCTCCCATAGTCTGTCCACAGCACTAGGAATTTCTCCCTTCCATTTGATCACAGCTCACCTTTTGTTTCTTGACTGCGTGCTGGCTCAGCATCCTGGCTGAGCTCAGATCTTTTTCTAAGGGATCGCCTTTCCTCAAATTCTCTCAACAAAATTTCTTCTTCTGCCACTGGTCTCTCTTCTCCCTCACTTTCAGAAACTTCGTGGGCCTCAGGCTCTGGCAGTTGCTCAGGGTCCTCCTGGGTTGCAGCCTCTTTGGTGTCACTGGTACAGCTCCTGAGCATCCAGGGATTCGGCCCGTCTGCATTCATCTGCACTTCATTCACTACATCAGGGACAAGGAGTTCTTCCACTTCTTCTGTGCCTCCCTCCTCTTCCTCACTCTCAGAGGCTACCTGGAGTTTCTGTGTTAGTTCTTTGTTCTTGGCCAACTGTTCCTGCATAGCTTGGCGAGCCTGGAGGAAAGAGTCACAGCATGAGAGCCCTGTCATTAGTGACTGCAATAATACCTTTCCTGGTCCAGTTCATAAAGCTGCCTCCTCTCGATTTGACTTGGTATTTCTTACTGGTACCTACTGTTTAAACTGCATATACAATGCTGGGTTAATAGCTGTGGTATAAAATGGAAGACAAATTCTTTGTCCTCAAGGAATCAACAGGTGAAATAAGATTTTAAAAAGCTCCTCTCCCGCTTTGGACTTGCCTTCAATGCTGTTTCCCTTTCATCTCTCCTTTTCCACCTTGTTTCTGGTCATTTTCCTTTCTGCCTTAGAGATTTTTCTGATGCCTTTTTAGATTCCTGGTTTTCCATCCATCCTCATGGCTCTTCCCCAACTCTGCTTCTGCTAGCATCCTCCAATTCCAGATCTTCTCTCACCCCAAGGGTCTCTTACCTCCAGGTCATATTTGGCCATAATTGCCTTTGACTTGGCCCATTTCCCACTGTTCTGGTGCTTAAGGCTCATTCTTTCCTAGAAAGAAAGAACAGAGTGAGATTTCGACCTTTAACGGCTTCCAAGGAAAGCTGGTTCAAAGGGGTGGGGGTGGGGCAAGAGGTAGTCTCACCATCATTCTGGCCTTTTCAATTTTTTCCAGTTCTTCTAGTGCCGCAGCTGGATTAACCTTCTGCAGCTGCTCAAACTCTTTTAGGGCCTTCTTGGCCTTCCCTTTCTTCACGACTTTGTGATACCTGTAGGGTAAGAGGGGTAGGAGGGAAGAAGAGTTTAGCAATTTAGCTGAAGCACGGATGTCATAGGCACAAGTGCCCATACTATCCAATGGGTTCCCTGGGCAGGGGGCTGGAACGGGCATCATAGAGCTAGTTGGCTATAGGGACTCAGTTTGGGACCTGAGAGGACTGGCAGGATTCTTGGTACCCACAGTCCTCAGGGTAGACCTCTGTGGCTCAAAGAGTCTCCTTTGCCTCTATAACTCAAGGGAGGAGTAGAACAAGTTTCATTTTTTTTTTTTTTTGAGACGGACTCTCGCTCTTTCGCCCAGGCTGGAGTGCAGTGGCCGGATCTTAGCTCACTGCAAGCTCCGCCTCCCAGGTTTACGCCATTCTCCTGCCTCAGCCTCCCGTGTAGCTGGGACTACAGGCGCCCGCCACCTCGCCCAGCTAGTTTTTTGTATTTTTTAGTAGAGACGGGGTTTCACCATGTTAGCCAGGATGGTCTCGATCTCCTGACCTCGTGATCCGCCCGTCTCGGCCTCCCAAAGTGCCGGGATTACAGGCTTGAGCCACCGCGCCCGGCCTCATTTTTTTTTTTTAAGACAGTGTCTCACTCTGTCACCCAGGCTGGAGTGCAGTGATGTGATCTTGGCTCACTGCAACCTCCACCTCCTGGGTTCAAGCAATCCTCCCGCCTCAGCCTCCCAAGTAGCTGGGACTACAGGTGCACATTACCACGCCCGGCTAATTTTTGTATTTTTAGTAGAGATGGGGTTTTGCTATGTTGGCCAGGCTGGTCTTGAATTCCTTACCTCAAGTGATCCACCCGCCTCAGCCTCCCAAAGTGCTGGGATTACAGGCATGAGCCACCGTGCCCAGCCAGTTTTACCAGTTGCCCAGGTTGGTCTTGAACTCCTGAGCTCAAGTGATCCATCCACCTCGGCCTCCCAAAGTGCTAGGATTACAAGCATGAGCCACCACATGTGGCCAACAAGTTTCAAAGAGGCAAAAAGGCAGGAAGGAAGCCCTATTGGCCTTAACAGCTCTGGAATTCAGAGCTCATTCTGCAGAACCACTCTGTGATGCCTTGGAAGGTAGAGAAAGTAACTGAATAGTCCTCTTTTTGGCAAAACTGTATGAGGTTGGTTTGTGGGGAACAAAAGGCTAGTCACTCCTGTTTAGGACCTCATCTACATGACTCTAGTTGCCGCATCAAAGGTTCCCTCCAAAGAATTTATGATGAGCCACATGACTTTATTCTGTGGAACCAAAGGCCAGTTCACAGTGGCTTCCTTACTTTTTACTTTTGATTTTCTTCTCTCTTCGAGCCTTGGCCTCATAGTAGGACTGCAGAGCCCGAGCCCTCTGAAGCTCTGCTCGGCGCATCTTTGCCTACAACAAATGACATTTACAGTGACATCTGGGCCAGAAGACAAATGCTAGGAGAAGCGTGGCATGCCTGGGTGTGAAGGGCCTATGACACACTTACCTCTTCCAGGCTCATAGCTTGGAGAGAGGCCTTTTCCACGGGGGTCAGTAAAGGGTCTGCCACTGGCTGCTTGTTCTTATGGAGGAGGTTGAAAATTTCCTGCTCCAGGGGAGTTCTTGCCTTAAAGAAGCAACAAAACATTCTGAGTCTTAAGCCATGCTCTTACAGCTTGCTTTCTTTATATTCCTATGATTATCTAACTTATGACACTATAATTGGAATCATAAGTGGATAGGATTGGCTGTTACAGCAAGAGAAGGGGGTTCCAGTCTTGTCAGCAGTGTAAATAAAGCCTTATTTGATTCTTATATGACAACTTCAGCAGGGAGATGCTGAGGCTTCTCTCTAATACTGCTGAGAAGGATCACTGTGTTCAGGTTACCAGTATGTTTTTTTTTTGAGATGGGTCTTGCTGTGTTGCCCAGGCTGGAGTGCAGTGGCGCGATCTCGGCTCATTGTAAGCTCTGCCTCCCGGGTTCACGCCATTCTCCTGCCCCAGCCTCCCAAGTAGCTGGGACTACAGGCGCCTGCCACCATGCCTGGCTAATTTTTTGTATTTCTGGTAGAGACGGGGTTTCACCATGTTAGCCAGGGTGGTCTCGATCTCCTGACCTCGTGATCCGCCCACCTTGGCCTTCCAAAGTGCTGGGATTACAGGCATGAGCCACTGCGCCCAGCCCAGGTTACTAATATATGTTAAACAGATTTCCATTCTCTTAAGAATCTAGGCACATTGCCCTTGAGTCCCTGTATTGTTATGTATTATTTGAAGCACATAACTATTACTTTATAGTTAGGAATCTCAAATTCATATCATTAAGCTTTTTTTTAAAATTTTTCTAGGGGGAAGGGGGGTTTGTTGTTTTTTTTTTTTTTTTTTTTTTTTTTTTTTGAGACAGAGTCTTCCTCTGTCACCCAGGCTGGGGTCCACTGGCACTCCAATCTCAGCTCACTGCAACCTCCACCTCTAGTGCGCAAGTGATCCTTCTGCCTCAGCCTCCTGAGCAGCTGGGACCACAAGTGCAAGCCACCATATCTGCTAATTTTTTTTATTTTTTGTAGAGACAGGGTCCTGCCATGTTGCCCAGGTTGGTCTTAAACTCCTGGCCTCAAGCAATCCTCCTGCCTTGGCCTCCCAAAGTGCTAGGATTACAGGCGTGAGCCCAGCATGCCCTGTGAGGTTAGATCTTAAGATAAGCATTATTTGCCACTGATAATATACCTAGGAAATAGATCTGCAAATGTCTCAGAGGGGAAGCCCAACTTTTTTTGACCATAGCCCACTGCTATAAACCATGCATATAAGTGTTCTTGGTATCATTAATTACTGATGAAAGAAAATGAGAAAAAACACGACTTTTTTTGGCACAGTCTTCAAATGTAGTTTGTGGTGGGGTGTGTGTCTTAATTTCTTGAGCACAAAAGGATATTGCCTTTAAAAAAATATAGGATGGGCATGGTGGCTCAGGCCTGTAATCCCAGCACTTCGGGAGGCTGAGGCAGGAGGACTGCTTGAGCCCACAAGTTTGAGACCAGCCTGGGCAACATGGTGAAACCCCATCTCTATTTATTATGTTAAAAAAAAAGAAAAAGAAAAAGACCTTCATGTAATTAGCCTGTTTCCTGATGGTTCAAATTGAACTCTCCTCATTTTCTAACTTTGGCTCCAATTCCTCAGTTTCCAGTTAATTTTGCATGCTAGGCAGAGTATGTATGAAACGAATGAACTGTAAACCAGTTATTCCACACGCTCTCATGAGGATGGCTAAATAATCAGGCCGATCATGCCACGGTCCACATTCTGGCAAGGCACAAAGACAGCCCTAGGCAACAGAGCTAGTTTCAAACCTCACACACATATTATGTGTGGTTTCCTTCAATAGCCATATACATCATGGTCAGTATTAAACTTACAAATATTTGGATAAATGCATAAATGCACATCATCACATGTTACACGATGCTATTGATTTAACCATAAAACTGTTCTACTGAATAGTAAAGGTACGTGTTCTTCCATTTTTAGTATTTGCAGTAGTGATCAATCACAGGCTACAAAGTGATTTATATTACAATGCTGTAATGTCCCTTCAATTCAATTCAGTTTACAAACATTTGCTGATTGTAGCTATATTCCAGGCACTTGTGTGGGGTGCTAGGAATACACAATTGATTAAGATAGTTCCTGTCCTCATGGAGCTCACAGCCTTTCAGAGCAGAGGCATACACAACACAAACAGCATAACGTAATGGGTTAAATACATACTGCTACGTTTTTCTATAGGGGTAATCACAGAGGAAATCACCATTAAATATTATTAGGAGGTAGGTTAGGCTTGGGGAAGGAAGTGACCTTTTGAATTAGGCTTTGAGGCCTAAGTACAGTTCTGTCAGGAGGAAAAAAATAATCCAAACAGATGAGCATAAGCAAAAACACAGACATAGGGAAAGGAGTGGTATGTAATAGAATGTGTTGTCCAACATAGCTAAAATGCTAGGTAATTTTATTTTATTCTGTAAGTGAACAGCCTTTGAAGGATTTTAAGGAGAGCAACAATCAATTTCGTGTTTCAGCATGAAAATCCTGCTGATTGTGTAGAGGATATATGTAAAGTTCCAAAGGAAAGGTTCGATGAGGGCCTCAATTAGGGCAGTGAAAATGAAAATGAAGAGAAAATAGGAGCCTAAGGACTATTGCAGAGACAGAATTTGCAGGCCTAGGCCCCTGTATAAGCTGGTGGAGAGGGAGACAGTGAAGGGGTCAAGTAGGAATCAAATGACTGAGGTTTCCAACCTAAGTGACTGGGGTAGGAAGTTACGTTGTTAACTGAGTTGCAGAATGAAGGGGTATAGGTTTTGGAAGTCTGGGGAAAGGAAATGCGAAGCTTACTTTGGACTGGACTAAGTTTAAGGTGCACATGGGAGACCCAGGTGATTCCTGCTAGTCACATGGAATATAAGACTGGAGCTCCAAAGACGGGGTTGAGAGTGATAGTCAAAAGTTATGGAATTTTTTGTTTGTTTGTTTGTTTTTGTTTGAGACGGAGTCTCGCTTTGTTGCCCAGGCTGGAGTGCAGTGGTGCGATCTTGGCTCACTGCAAACTACGCCTCCCGGGTTCACGCCATTCTCCTGCCTCAGCCTCCCGAGTAGCTGGGACTACAGGCACCCGCCACCACGCCCGGCTAATTTTTTGTATTTTTAGTAGAGCCAGGGTTTCACCGTGTTAACCAGGATGGTCTCGATCCCCTGACCTCGTGATCCACCCGCCTTGGCCTCCCAAAGTGGTGGGATTACAGGCATGAGCCACTGCGCCCAGCCTAGTTATAGAATTTTCACGCCTGTAATCCCAGCACTCTGGGAGACTGAGGCGGGCAGATCAAGAGGTCAGGAAATCGAGACCATCCTGGCTAACACGGTGAAACCCCATCTCTACTAAAAAATACAAAAAATTAGCTGGGTGTGGTAGCAAGACTCCATCTCACAAAAAAAAAAAAAAAAAAAAAGTATGGAATTTACAGAGCAAGCATAAAAAGGACTAAGGAAAGCCAGAGAGAGAAGATACCCAGAGTATATCACAGAAGCTAGAGGGGAGAGATTTTTAGAATGAAATGTGCTAATGGTGTCAAATACGCTAAAGACTAAGAGGGCTTGGGATCTGGCAATTCGGAGGCCCCTCACTAATGCCTTTTGAGAGAAGTTACAGTAGGGCAGTAGGGGAAGAAGGTGAGAGAGAGGACGCAGCAGTGGAGACAGACCAGCTCTTCCCCAAACACATTCCTCATCAGATAACAAGATTTGCTTCCCCTGTTAAAAGCTTAAAATTCAATTTATTGAAATTTTAATAAAATCAGTTTGTATACCCTAAGTTAAATTAAATCCAACAGGTATCTTCACCATTGTTTCACAGCCTTTATTTTTATTTTTTGAGACAGAGTCTCACTCTGTTGCCCAGGCTGGAGTGCAGTGGCACAATCTTGGCTCACTGCAACCTCCACCTCCTGGGTTCAAGTGATTCTGGTGCCTCAGCCTCCGGAGTAGCTGGGATTACAGGTATAAGCCACCATGTCCAGCTAATTTTTTGTATAATTTTTAGTAGAGACGGGGTTTTGCCATGTTGGCCAGGCTGGTCTCGAGCTCCTAACCCAGGTGATTCACCCACCTCAGTCTTCCAAAGTGCTGGGATTACAGGCGTGAGCCACTACGTCCGTCCGGCCTGTTTCATAGCCTTTAAAATGCTAAAGCATGTTGTGACTCTCCAATCTCCAGTAGGGGCATGCAGCATTTTCTAGCAATGCCTCCTCTCCTCTTGTGAGGGCGTACTGAGAGACTAAGGTTTCAAGGAGAATGCCTTGGTAAATACTGGTGTACACAGAGAATAGTGAGGAGAGGGGTGAAAGAAGTTACCTTACAGCATTTCTAGCACTTTGCAGTTTACAAATGCCTTCCCATGCACTATCCCACTTAATTATTTGCAGCTAAACAAAATTTTAGGAAGCTGAACCAAAACTATAGTACAGACTTTCAATTTTCTTTTTTTTTTTTTTTTTGCAGGCTGGAGTGCAGTGGTGTGATCTCGGCTCATTGCAACTTCCGCCTCCTGGATTCAAGAAATTCCCCTGCCTCAGCCTCCTCAGCAGCTGAGACTACAGGCATGTGCTACCATGCCCGGCTCATTTATGTATTTTTAGTAAAGACGAGGTTTCACTATGTTGGCCAGGCTGGTCTTGAACTCCTGACCTCAGGTGATCCACATGCTTCAGCCTCCCAAAGTGCTTGGATTACAGGCATGAGCCACCGTGCCCGGCCTGAGACTTGATATTCAATCTCTAGAAACCCTAATACAGCATATACTAGTTGTTGGTACTTTGCACTCTAAGTTGTAAGGAGAGACCTAGGAGTTGCTAGCCACAAAGCACCCTCTGAACTAAGCACTTCCTTATTTCTCTGTGCCCTACTAGCATAATTTCTCAAAAGTCAGTCTTAGAATGAATGAATGGCATGGCATATTCAATGTATAACATCTGAGCCTCACTCTATCTTGAAGAGGTTATGCTATTCTTAGTGTAACCTCCTCCACTACCATCTAGTTTTTATTATTTATTTATTTATGTATATATTTTGAGATGGAGTCTTGTTCTGTTGCCCAGGCTGGAGTGCAGTGGCATGATCTCGGCTCACTGCAACCTCCGCCTCCCAGGTTCAAGTGATCCTCCTGCCTCAGCCCCCCTAGTAGCTGGGATTACAGGCACGCACCACCATGCCCCACTAATTTTAGTATTTTTAGTAGAGATGGGGTTTCGCCATGTTGGCCGGGATGGTCTCAAACGCCTGACCTCAGGTGATCCACCTGCCTCGGCCTCCCAAAGTGCTGGGATTACAGGCGTGAGCCACCACGCCCGGCCCCATCTCATTTTTAATAACAAACTTGGCATTTTCCTGCTATCTCCAAGATTACACTGTCATTTGGAAAAAGCAAGGTGGAGGACAGTGTGTAGTAGCATGCTACCATTCTTTTTATTTAAAAAAGGTAAATGTGAATATAGAAATAAAACTCTAAGACAACAACAGCAAACTTATGCAAGTGGTGAGTATGGGGGTAAAAATGATCAGATGGGGCACAGGGTGGAGTCAAACTTTTCACTACATATCTTCTATGCTTTTTTATTTTTGAATCCTACAAATTGTATTACCTCTGATTTTTTTTTTCTAAAGTCTCCCTTCATCCTGCAGCCACACTTTAAACCTGATCTCTTTTTCATGTAGAAAAGGAAGCCTCCTAGAAAGAGAATGGTAGTGACTTCAGCAAAAACATCAGAAACAGCTTATCCCCATAATAAGCAACTACTCGCTCAATTTCTAGCTATTGTGGCAAGCAATATTTACTTTGATTAGCTTTAATTAGCTCAACTTCCCAACGCCTAAGAAACTACCATTCTTGGGTTTTTGGAAAGTAAAGAGGAGAAGCACAAAGAGGGCATCTCTTTAAGACTAATCAGCCCATTATAGACTATAGACTCCATACCAATGGTGTATTGGAAAAGTAGGCTAGCTGTTCTAAAGCAGCTATTCAGACTAAAAACCGAGACTTTAGGGACCAACATAGGATTTCCAACTTCTAATTTTGCCAAGAGCATAACTACCATTTCATCCCCAATCCCATCATTTACTACCACCATCATTTCATAGAAGAAAAGACATTTCAACACCACTAAAATAGAAAGAATAACCTCATAATAAAAAAGAACTGGCAACATTACACCCACCAAACAAACATACTTACAATTATCCTTTTGTTTCAGACAAAAACTTTCTTAGGGGTCAGTGTTTGGGAAACCCAGCTCTAAAACATCAACCCCTGCCCTGCAGCTCAGAGTCATAATAAGTTACCTGCTGAAGTTCTAGTCATTGCCAGCAACACATATTTTAATGTGGTATTCATTCCTGTAAAAGCAAACTTTGGCTTCTGTTGTTCACATATCGTCACTAAGGCATCATTAATACTACCGAGTTCCTGATTTCCCTAGGATCAGAATGTGGCTTTAAATGCTTTTAAAAAACTGGAGTAAAAGAAAACATTATTATGTTCCCGCTATAAGGGCAATCACATGGTTTAACACAAAAACATGGAAATAGCCAAGTACTGTATACTACAAGCAGATGAAAAGTGACAGAGACCGGGCGCGTTGGCTCATCATTCCTGTAATCAAAAAACTTTTGGGAGACTGAGGTGGGCGGATCATTTGAGGTCAGGAGTTTGAGATCAGCCTGGCCAACATGGCAAAACCCTGTATCTACTAAAAATCCCCCCAAAAATTTATCTGGGTGTGTTGGTGCACGCCAGTAATCCTAGCTACTTGGGAGGTTGAGGCAGGAGAATCGCTTGAACCCAGGAGGTGGAGGTTGCAGTGAGCTGAGATCGTGCCACCGCACTCCAGCCTGGGTGACGGAGCGAGACCCTGTCTCAAGAAAAAAAAAAAGGTGATCACAGAGCTATTGTGACTGACATGTCAGTCACATGACTGACAATGACGATGGGCAATCCCTTCTTTCTGAGCACTAAGCTAAAATGACATGCTGGGGTTTAGCTTAACATGTCCAATCAAATCAATTGCAGGCTCTGAAATCTCCAACTTATAAAATCTCACCTTTCAATGAAGTTCAGTTTCATTTTGTTGTACTCACCTTCCAGCCACTGAGGACATGTTCAATGGGAGCAATGGCTGGCTCCTCCTTCTCCAGGGGAAAAACCAGCTGCTCTGCCTGCCGGTTCTTAAGGACGACAGGGTCCCATTTGGAGAGGACTTGTGCGGTTTTATTGAATGCTACTTCTCTGTGGATCTGAAGCAGACAAGGTATGTAAAAGGAAAGAGCCACAAGATTAAAGCATCAAACCCAAAGGACTAACAAGAAATTAGGAAGCAACGTTTCTTAGCCCACGAAAGAATCAGGATGCTAGAGGTTACCGCTTGCTTCTCAGGACTGCAATTTCTCCTAGATTATTATTATTTAGACGGAGTTTCACTTGTGTCGCCCAGGCTGGAGAGCAATGGTACGATCTCGGCTCACTGCAACCTCCACCTCCTGGTTCAAGCGATTCCCCTGCCTCAGCCTCCCAAGTAGCTGGGATTACAGGCGTGTGCCACCACACCAGGCTAATTTTGTATTTTTAGTAGAGATGGGGTTTCACCATGCTGGCCAGGCTGATCTCGAACTCTTGACCTCAGGTGATCCGCCTGCCTCGGCCTCCCAAAGTGCTGGGATTACAGACATGAGCCATTGCGCCTGGCACTCCTAGATTATTTTTAATCTTATCCATAGTGGGGAAATCACAGCTCCCCTTTCTCCCATTTTTCAGGTGTTTCCCTTCTTTCTATTACCCTATTTTCCCTTGTCAATACAATTTCTTTCCCTTAATAGACCACCTTCTCTGTAGCTTACCCGTTCAATCTCTTCTTTGTTCAGAGGTAACTCCACTGTCTTCTTTGATTTGACTCTATTCAGTTGCTTTTTCACAGTGGCCAAAGAAGATGAAGTTTTAACAGGCTCAAGCAGATCTGCAAGGACCAGCTTTTCTCCTGATCCTGTAGAAAGGTCAAACTTTCTAGTCAGAACAAGAAGTGAGGCAAGATCTCAATATAATGTAGGCAGAAGCCTCAGTAGAAAATGCCAGTAGGTGGCAAATGTGCAGAGAAGCAGGAATAATTCTCTTACTTCAATTGCCTATTTCTAGCCATGCCAACACTATCACTCTACATTCATCCCCAAAGGTGTTAGGGGGTAGAAGATAGGGGAAAATATTTATTCAAAACTTGTTTGCTTTTCTCCTAGTGCTTCTACTCTTGCCCTACTGCAATTTATTCTTCACATAACAGCCAAAAATAAAAACAGCCAAAGTGGTATTTCTTTTGTTTGTTTTGTTTTGAGACAGGGTTTCACTCTGTCACTTAGGCTGGAGAGCAGTGATGCCATCTCTGCCTCCCAGGCTCAGGCAATCCTCCCACTTCAGCCTCCCAAGTAGCTGGCACTACAGGCGTGTGCCACCACGGGTGGCTAATTTTTTGCATCTTTTTTTGTAGAGATAGGGTTGTGACATGTTACCCAGGCCAGCCTCAAACTGCTGGGCTGAAGCAGTCTGCCTACCTCGGCCTCCCAAAGTGCTGGGGATTACAGGTGTAAACCACTGCATCCAGCCCAAAATGATCTTTTGAAAATATAAAGCACAGCATGTCGTGACGCTGCTGAAAATCCTCCAGTGACTCCCCCATTATACTTTGAATCTCATCTACCTAAAGGACACAGTCCTATGAGATCTAATCCCCATCTGCCTCTCTAACCTCATGTCACCCCCCACCCTCCACCATGCTCTTGTCAAAGGGTCCTCTTTCCCATTCTTCAACATGCTGTACATGTTTCTACCTTAGAGCCTTTGTGCTAGCTGTTCCCTGGCCTGAAATGCTTTCCCCAATCTTTGCATGGTTCACTTGACTTGTCATTCAGATCTCAGCTTCAATTTTGCCTCTTCAGGGGCCTTTCATGACCAACCAATCTAAAGTAGCCACTTAGTTGCTTTACTGCATCATCCTCTCTTATTGTCTCCCTTTATTAGAATGTAAGCCCCAGGAGCTCACATCTTATTCGCTACTGTAGCCTTGGTATCTACAACACTTCCTGATACTGCTACCTAGTAGAAACACAATAAATATCCGCTGAATGAGTATGCTTGGAATACACTGTTATTTGCCCTAGGAGGCTACACCAGTGATTACTACAAATGCAAAACCCATTCTAGCTGCCTAAGTTGTGAACAGGGTGAAAAAGATTTGGCATCTAGACTCAGTATTAGGATAAAATCCCACGGCTGCCACTTATTAGAGCATGTATTCTGAACAGGGGCAATTTTTACCACCCCCACCCCCCACCCCAGGGTGAAAATTGGTTCTTTCTTGGGGAGTATGAAAATAATCTTAAGATATTACAATGTTTTGTGTCCCTCCAAGGCTCAACTCTGTCCAACAAACTCTTATTCCTTAGGACTTGATTTCCTGGGGAAGGGACATAGTGGGAGGGATACAATGAGGAAAAAATGTCTTAAAAGGCTCCTCTCAGGGGAGCACTAAAAAAGCAAAGGTTGAAAAACACTGTACTAGGCAAAGGCCCTTGAATAAGTAACCTGACTTCTCTGAGCTCTGGCTGAAGAGAATATTTGCCTGTCTCCTAACTCAAAGCATTGTTAAGAGAACTGAAATTAAAATGAAATTGTACAAATATGAATTATGACTAAGTTACTAAGAGGCAGCTAGTAAGAGGCAGCTGTCTTCGTTCATGTCCCTCTATCCTAGAAGTATCTCATCAAACTCTGTAGGATACCTTGACCACAGCCTTCTAGGCTTTCTTTGAGAGATGGAAGAAACTGAAGGGCATCTGACTACACTTCTTCACCCACTCTCCCAGGTATTTATGGTATGAGTCATTAACCACATCAAAAACAGTTCCTGGGGGGTGAGGTGAACACTATGCCCTTGGAACCCCGCAAGTTTCATGCATGGGTATCTTCCTTTGTTCAACTTACCTTCAGAACTGACATTGAACTCTGACACCTTCAGACTAGCCTCAGACCTCTCAGCCAATTTCCGCCTGAAATTAGGCAAAACGATATAAGAGGAATGGATAAATTTTATGGGGGCTTAGGGGTGGGAGAGACAAACACTTCTCTCTTCATACAGGGCTTTGGTTTCTTGTATTTCTTCTAGGGTCAGGTTTTGTCATGATGCAGCAAGGAGATCTGTTCCTAACTTGGACTTGGTTGTCTAACCCTCATCTCTTCTCTTTATTACAAGGTAAGCATAGTGGAAAACATATTGGACTTAGATTCAAACACACCTGAACCAATAACATATTAGCCAGCTGACCTTGGGGGTAAGTCAATTTACTTCTCTAATGGGGTTAAGTAATGCCTACTCAATGCTTTAAAAGATTTTCATTGTGGAATAAGACTGCAAATGCTTACAGTAATAGCACTAAGACTAATAATAGCTAACAATTATATAATGCTTACTATATGCTAGGCACTGGTATTAAGGTCTTTACATGAAGCACTCAATAAATATTAGCTGCAGAGAAATCTGACGGAATCAACTATATAACCTGCCCTAACTGACGGGAACGTTACCTATTCTTTCCATCAAGGGAACTGATTGCTTCCAGAAGCTTTTGATGCTCTCTCTCTCCATCATTGTCCCCCTAAGACACAGAAAAGGAAAAACCATCAGGATGAGGGGGAGGGAAAAGACAACATGGAAATTGAGTCTCACGTAAAGTCTCTCTTTCTTTCTTTCTTTCTTTCTCTCTCTCTCTCTCTCTCT
>NC_045445.1:24589405-24606837 GCF_002776525.5 Piliocolobus tephrosceles
CTCTCTCTCTCTCTCTTTCTTTCTTTCTTTCTTTCTTTCTTTGACAGAGTCTCGCTCTGTGGTCCAGGCTGGAGTGCAGTGGCATGATCTCAGTTCACTGCAAGCTCCGCCCCCGGGTTCATGCCATTCTCTTGCCTCAGCCTCCTGAGTAGCTGGGACTACAGGCACCCGCCACCACACTGGGCTAATTTTTTTTATTTTTAGTAGAGACGGGGTTTCACTGTGTTAGCCAGGATGGTCTTGATCTCCTGACCTTGTGATCTGCCTGTCTTGGCCTCCCAAAGTGTTGGGATTACAGGCGTGAGCCACCACGCCCAGCCAAATCTCTTGTTCTTTTGGTCAGTAGAGAACTGGGGAATTGGAAGAGGTCTGGTGTGCAAGCATTCCAGCTCAAACTAAATGCGTCTGTCCTAACTTGCTTCTAGACAAAAAGGGCTTAAAATGGTGTTTCTGTATAAAATATATAGTATGATCTAACATGGAAACCCTGACATATAGCGTAAGTCATAGCCAGTTACCAAGTTGGCTTTTTTTTCTTTGAGACAGAGTCTCGCTCTGTTGCCCAGGAAGGAGTGCAGTGGTGTGATCTCAGCTCACTGCAACCTCCACCTCCTGGAAGTGATTCTCTTGCCCCAGCCACCGGAATAGCTAGGATTACAGGGGAGCGCCACCACACCCAACTAATTTTTGTATTTTTAGTAAAGACGGGGTTTCACCATGTTGGCCAGGCTGGTCTTGAACTCCTGGCCTCCAGTCATCCACCCGCCTTGGCCTCCCAAAGTGCTGGGATTACAGGTGTGAGCCACCACACCCGGCCTCCAAGTTAAGTTGGTTTTTCCTAGGAAGAACACAACAAGCAGAAAAAAACAGACAAAAAAAACCCTCCTTGTTATTAAAATAGATGTGTCGTGTGCCCCCAACCCAAGAGAAAAAAAAGTGGTTTTTTGTAAGGGAAATAAAGAATTGGAATTCTTATAGCATCTGTTGGAGATCCAGCTTAAAATACATATGCATATTTCAGTCAGATAATTAAATAACGCTCTATAGAAATCCAAACTTGGGAAATCATATCACGAGGACCATGTGTTTCAGTCTTTTTTTTTTTTTTTTTTTTGAGACAGAGTCTTGCTCTATTGCCCAGACTGGAGTGCAGTGGCACGATCTTGGCTTACTGCAACCTCCACCTCCTGGGTTCAATAGTAGCTGGGATTATAGGCACACACCACCACGCCCAGCTAATTTTTGTATTTTTAGTAGACACAGGGTTTTGCCATGTTGGCCAGGCTGGTCTTGAACTCCTGACCTCAGGTTATCTCCCTGCCTTAGCCTCCCAAAGTGCTGGGATTACAGGCGTGAGCCACCAGCTGGGCCTGTTTTGGTTGGTCTTATGAATTATACTTATGCAACTTGAGGGTAGTGAGTATAACTTAGTTTCCAAATCCTTATAGCACTTAATATGATACAGTAACTTATATATGAAACACTAACCATTTGTAATTAATTTGAGAGACCTGAACAAATACGTAGAATACTGCCACACCTTTCCATTCCAGGAATGTGCTCTCTACCCTAATTTTGAAGGCAGTTTAGCAATTGTCACCCACCTCATCTTCACTCCCACTCAAGAGGCAGTCTTTTGGCAAATCTACTAGTTCGTCCTGTTGGCTCAAAGCCAGAAGGCTGTTAAAAGAGGCAACAAAGAAATGTGAATGCAATATACCCATGTAACAAACCTGCATATGTATCCCTTAATTATAATAAAAGCTGAAATTTAATAGAGAAATATTATTACTTGAAGCAATGTCTAATCTATTAAAACAATCTCAAAAACATTGTAACTTCAACACAGAATAGCCCTATCCCTCAGAAGATATATAAAGCAGCATGAACGCCTTTGAAAACTTGTCAAGATGTGAAATTTAGACTGATATCAGGCATCACCTCCAGGAGTGATGCCTGACTCAAAACTGCATGTAAAAGAGCTAACACTTTTCAGTGATTGGCACAACATTTCCTATGACCTATGGGAAGCTGTAAAAATGTCAGACCCTAGAATAATATGGCCAAAGACGCTGTTGCTAGCCCTGGAGGCAAGGCAGTTTCACGATTAATATTTCTAAGCATCCTCCACATGTTTGACTCCTTGATAGGCAGCCTGATCAAAAGTGTCATCTTGATCACTTGTTCCCAGGAATGGAGAAACAGGTCGAAAGCAGCTGAGTAAGCCATTTTCCCTGGGGCTTGCTTAGCAAAGTAGGTTCTTAACTAAGGAGACTGGTACCCACAAACAAATTACAAAATTTACCGTTACTTAACAGCATATATTATTAGTATTTGCAAAGCCAACATTACTAAACGGACTACATTTAGTTCCGGGGGCGGGGAGGGGAGGCACAAAACATCACAGGAGCCAAAACGTGGTGATGACTCCAGTCAGCAAAGCTTTCGAAGATTCGGGGAGTTTATAACACCTGCACTGCCTGCGCAGAGGATTAAATCCGGCCGCGGCAGAGGCAGAAAAAGGGGTCACGTGACGAGGAATGTGAAACATAGTAAATGAGCTGGGGAGGCAGAGAAACAGCATCAGGACCTACAGGGATGCGGCTATACAGCTGAGGAGCGGAGTAAGTGAATGAAATTAAAAGGGCTTTAAAGGCTGGATCGCGGAAAACAGGAACAAGTGGCCAGCTCTTGAGGGGAACCACTGCCATCTGTTAAAAGGGGGCGCCCATTTCCCAAAAGGTGGGGAACCCGATCCCCAGCGAGACCCAGAATCCCCCCTCCCCTCGTTGCCCTTCACCTCTCTGCAAGCCGGTTCGCAGTCATTTCAGCAGCCAGCTTCTCTCACATGGACCAAGAACGGAAGCCGAAGGAAAGCAATTTCCGTGCCGGCCGCAAAGCAATTTCTGTTTCCGTCAATCGCTCGCGACGTACACGTCAGTTCCGTTCCGTACAAGGCGTGTGAGAAGTTGGAGCCGTGTAGGGAGGGGCCTGCATAAAACTGGGAGGCTGGAGATGAAACGACTGTCAGCGGGTGGGGCTTTCCTTTCTCCACCCACCCCGTATTTCTCTCGCCAGTGTCTGTCCTCCTGGCCCCTGGTTTCCACGCGGCCCAGGGTGGGTTAGCTTAGGGCGAAGGTGCTGCGCTGTCAGGAACTGAGCCCGCGCCTTCATTCGTCCCTACATAATCCAGAAGGAAAGACTCCAGCTCCCGTCCTTGTGCGACAGCGTCCTGCAAGCCGGCCACCAGCCAGCTCGGGAGTTTATTGAATGCCCATTAAGTGGCCAGATTGTGCCAGGCCCCGGAGATCCGATGGTGAACAAAACAAGTTTCCTTCCATTTAAGGAAAAATCTCTTTTGATCGCTTGTAATTGCAGCTCTGTTCTTCATTTCCTGAGTCAAAATATTTTATCCAAGAATGGGCCTTCAGTAGCTACGCTTCCTCACCTCCTATCAACTTAAAAAAAATTATTTTAAACAACTTTTTTTCTCCCATCAACTTTTAAGAATTTATTTTTGAGACAGAGCCTTGCTGTGTCGCTCAGGCTGGAGTGCAATGGCGTGATCTCTGCTTACTGCAACCTCTGCCTCCTGGGTTCAAGCGATTCTCTTGCCTCAGCCTCCCGAGTAGCTAGGATTACTGGCGCCCGCCACTATGCTCGGCTAATATTTGCACTTTTAGTAGAGACGGCGTTTTGCTATGTTGGCAAGGCTGGTCTGGAACTCCTGGCCTCAAGTGATTCGCCCGCCTCAGCCTCGCAAAGTGCCGGGATGACAGGCGTGAGCCACCGGGCCCGGCCTAATATATGTGTGTGTGTGTATATATATATGATGATTGTAGAAAAATAATAGACAAGAACATTCTTTTCATTCTTTTAATCCATTCCCATTTTGCTTTTGTCCCATTATTCCACAGAAATTGCTCTGGGCAAGATCAGCGACACCCAAAGTTGCTAAATAAAATGGATACCTCTTAGTCTTTGGGTTCCCAGAACTTTGTGTGGTATTTAATAACTGTCTGTTCCCTCCCTCCCTCCCTCCTTCCTTTCTTCCTTCCTTCCTTCCCAGAGTTTTGCTCTTGTTGCCAAGGCTGGAGTGCAGTGGCGTGATTTCGGCTCACTGTAACCTCCGCCTCCCGGGTTCAAACGATTCTCCTGCCTCAGCTTCCTGGGTAGCTGGAATTACAGGTGTGCGCCACCAAGCCTGGCTAATTTTTTTATTTTTTAGCAGAGACGGGGTTTCACCATGTTGGTCAGGCTGGTCTCGAACTCCTGACCTCAGATGATCCACCCACCTTGGCTTCCCAAAGTGCTGGGATTACAGGCGTGAGCCACCACGCCCAGCTAATTTGTTTTCTTATTCATGAAATGTTTTTGGCCATCTACTATGTGCCAAGCCTCTAGGCATTGGGAATACATTGGTGAACAAAGCAGATATGTCCCATGGTTTCCTAGAGCTTGCTTTCTAGTGGGATTAAAGACAATTTTGTCGTTGAAACTCCATCCTGAGATTTCATGACACCACTCTCTCCTGGTATCTTAACCCTATGACCATCTTCTTCAGTCTTCTCTGCTGGATGTTTTTCATATACTTACTCCCTAAATGATGATGTTTCTTTCTTTCTTTCTTTTTTTTTTTTTTGAGACGGAGTCTCGCTCTGTCGCCCAGGCTGGAGTGCAGTGGCCGGATCTCAGCTCACTGCAAGCTCCGCCTTCCGGGTTTACGCCATTCTCCTGCCGCCGCAGCCTCCGGAGTAGCTAGGACTACAGGCCCCCGCCACCTCGCCTGGCTAGTTTTTTTGTATTTTTAAAGTAGAGACGGGGTTTCACCGTGTTAGCCAGGATGGTCTCGATCTCCTGACCTTGTGATCCGCCCGTCTCGGCCTCCCAAAGTGCTGGGATTACAGGCTTGAGTCACCGCGCCCGGCAAATGATGATGTTTCTGAGAATTCTGCTCTGAGCCCTCTTTGTTCATTATAGATACTCTTCCTAAGTGAAATTGCCTTTAACACTTGTATGAGAACAAAATTTACATCTCTAGCCCTAATCTCTTTCCTGAGCTCCAGACTAGTATATCTGATTGTCTCCTGGCTATTCTTTTTGCCCCAAAAGCACATCAAATATGAAATGACCAATAATTTCTATCTTTTCCACTAGAGTTCCTCTCCTGAATTTCCCATTTGTATGATTGGCTCATCAACTACCCAGTTAGTAAAATCAGAAGTCTGAGAATCATCTTAAATTCCCCTCCCACTTATGCTCCACAGCTGTTTGCCCACATTGTTGGTTTTACTTCCCTGAGTCTCTTTCAAATATCTCCTTACCCTTCTCCATCGTGTTTGCCATTGTATTAGTTCAGACCTTTGCAATTTCAAGCCTGTGGTATTGCAGTAATCTTATAGAAAAGGGAAAGCTTTATAGCATTTTCATACTCATGAAATTAAATATGAAGAATGAACGAATAAATTCATTTCATGATGAAGAACCTGAGTTTTGAAGCTGGACTCTCTGGATTTGAATCTTAGCTCTGTCACTTACTAGTTTTGTATATATTTTTTTGGGGGGGGCGGGCAGGAGGAGACGGAGTCTTGCTCTGTCACCCAGGCTGGAGGGCAGTGGCGTGATCTTGGCTCACTGCAACCTCCACCTCCTGGGTTCAAGCAATTCTCCTGCCTCAGCCTCCTGAGTAGCTGGGAGTACAGGCATTCGCCGCCACACCCAGCTGATTTTTTGTATCTTAGTAGGGACAGGGTTTCACCATGTTGCCCAGGCTGGTCTCAAACTGCTGAGATCAGATAATCCACTCGCCTCGGCCTCCCAAACTGCTAGGATTATAGGCGTGGACCACTGTGCCCAGCCTAGTTTTATAATTTTTGAGTAAGTCTCTTAACTCTCTGTGCCTTTGTTTCCTCGTATTTATTTGTTTATTTAGAGATAGAGTCTTGCTCTGTCACCCACGCTGGAGTGCAATGGCCTGATCTTGGCTCACTGCAACCTTTGCCTCCCGGGTTCAAGCAGTTCTCCTGCCTCAGCCTCCTGAGGTGCTGGGATTACAGGCGCACGCCACCACTCCCGGCTAATTTTTTTTTTTTTTTTGTATTTTTAGTAGAGACAGGGTTTCGCCACATTGGCCAGGCTGATCTCGAACTCCTGGCCTTAATTGATCCACCTGCCTTGGCCTCCCAAAATGCTGGGATTACAGGCATGAGTCACCCCGCCCGGCCTATTTTCTCATCTTTAAAATGGGGATAATAGACCGGGCATGGTGGCTTATCCTGTAATCCCAGCACTTTGGGAGGCCAAACTGGGAGGATCACTTGAGCCCAGGAGTTCAAGACTAGCCTGAGCAACAGAGTGAGACTCCATCTCTATTTTTAAAAATAAATAAAAGAAAATATTTGGGAAACGGCAACAAAGAAAAACCCAAACAATACTAAAAATGCAATAAAACAATATACTGTATAATAATTATTTACATAGCATTCAAATTGTTTTGGGTATTATAAGTAATCTAGAGATGATTTAAAGTATATAATGGCCAGGCTTGGTGGGTCACGCCTGTAATCCCAGGACTTTGGGAGGCCGAGGCAGGTGGATCACCTGAGGTCAGGAGTTCAAGACCAGCCTGGCCAACAGGGCGAAACCCTGTCTCTATTAAAAATACAAAAATTAGCCAGGCGTGGTGGTGGGCACCTATAATACTAGCTACTCGGGAGGCTGAGGCAGAGAGAATTACTTAAAACCCAGGAGGTGGAGGTTGCAGTATGCTGAGATTGTGCCACTGCACCCCAGCCTGGGCGATAGAGCGAGACTCCATCTCAAAAAATAAAATAAAATAAAGTAAAGTAAAGTAAAATAAAATAAAATTAAAAAGTGTGTAAGAGTATGTGCATAGGTTATAGGCAAATACTGTGCCATTTTATGTCAGACTTGAGCATCTTTGGAATTTGATATCCATGAAGGTCCTGGAACTAGTCCTTCCCAGATACTGAGGGACAATGTATTTGTCACATATTAAATGCTCAATAAATGTCATAATATTAATAACAATAATGATTTTACTGACCTTTTAGTCTTTAGTCTCACTTCATCCAATCATCTAAATTAGACCACAGCATGCCCCTACTTCAAAGATGCAAATAGATCCTTATCGGCAAGATTAAAAAAACTTTCTAGTCCCTGTCAGCCTCTCCATCCTCTTTGAAACACTTGCCACTTCCCTCAGGGTACTCCAAATTATATTTTTATGGACAGATGATGTTTTCTTAATCTTATATAAAGTATGAATAAAAGCATTTTAGAAAACATTGACATTTTTATTGGTCTATACTTAATCTAAGTAAAGACAGTGTGTTTGCTATGCAAATGCAGCTTTTTGAGACAGATCCCCTAAGAATTCCCCCTTCACAGTTTTAATCAGATTGCTGCCCCTTTTTCCTCTCATGTAGAATTATGGAACAGCCAATGCAATATTTTAGCTGAGATCTAAAGGATAAGAAGGAGCCAGTTTTGCGAAGAACTAGGGAAGAGTGTTCAAGGCAAAGAAAATAATGTGGGCTGGCTGGGTGCAGTTGCTCACGCCTGTAATCCCAGCACTTTGGGAGGCCGAGGAGGGTGGATCACCTGAGGTCAGGAGTTTAAAACCAGCCTGGCCAACATGGCAAAACCCTGTATCTACTAAAAATACCAAAATTAGCAGGGCATGGTGGCGTGCCTGTAATCCCAGCTACTAGGGAGGCTGAGGCAGGAGAATTGCTTGAACCTGGGAGGCGGAGGTTGCAGTGAGCCGAGATTGCGCCACTGCTCTCCAGCCTGGGTGACAGAGTGAGAATCTGTCTCACAAAAAAAGAAAAAAAAAAAAAAGGAAAGAAAAAGAAAATAAAATAATGTGGGTCCAACACGGTGGCTCATGCCTATAATACCAGCATTTTGGGAGGCTGAGGCGGGAGGACTACTTGAGTCTAGGAGTTCAAGACCAGTCTGGGCAACACAGGGAGACCCTTCTCACTACAAAAATATTAGCTGGGTTAGGTGGCGCACTTCTGTAGTCCCAGCTACTCAGAGGCTGAGGTAAGATCACTTGAGGCCAGGTGTGGTGGCTCACACCTGCAATCCCAGCATTTTGGGAGGCCGAGGCAGGCAGATCACCTGAGTTCGGGAGTTCGAGACCAGCCTGGCCAACATGGCCAAACCCCGTCTCTACTAACAATACAGAAATTAGCTGGGCATGGTGGCGGGCGCCTGTAATCCGAGCTACTTGGGAGGTTGAGGCAGGAGAATCACTTGAACCCAGGAGGCGGAGGTTGCAGTGAGCCAAGATTGCACCACTGCACTCCAGCCTGGGTGACAGAGTGGGACTCTGTCTAAAAAAAAAAAAAAAAAAAAAAAGAAGATCACTTGAGCCTCCTGGGAGGTTGAGGTTGCAGTAAACCATGATCTTGCCACTGCAGACTCACCCCAGGAGACAGAGTAAGACCCTATCTCAAAAAAAAAAAAAAAATAAAAAAAAAAAAAAAAAAAAAAAGAATGTGTACACAGACTCTCAGGGTTGGGAAGAGCTTGGTATACTTTAGCAACTGAAAGGCTAGTGTGGCTGGATCATGATGAATAAGAAGGTAAATGATGGAGAGGGATGGGGAGATGGCAGGGTTCAGAGCATGTAGGGCCTTGTAGGCCATGGTATAGTTTGAATTTTGTCTAAGTAAAATAGGCTACCAATAAAGGGTTATGTGGGTGGGGCGACAGTCTCAGTTTTAAGAAAATCACTTTGGTGGTTGTGTGGAGAGTGGATTGGAGGGGGGCAAGAGTAGAAGCAAAGAAACCAGTCAGGAAGCTATTGTGTAGCACAGCAGAAGATGTTGATAGCTTAGAATAAGGTGGTTTAATGATGGGCCCACCAGAGGAATATGGGAGGTAAGAGAAAGAGAGAGATTATGCCTGAGTTACTGCCTTGAACAAGTGAGTGGGTGGTAGACTATTTACTAAGATGGAGAAGACTAGTTAGTGACGGAAGGAACAGATTTGGGGAGTGAGATCAAATGTCCACTGTTATACTTTTGAGGTTTTTGTTTGTTTGTGAGATGGAATCTTGCTCTGTTGCCCAGGCTGGAGAGCAGTGGCATGATCTTGGCTCACTGAAACCTCTGCCTCCCAGGTTCAAGCGATTCTCCTGCCTCATCCTCCCAAGCAGCTAGGACTACAGGCACCCGCCACCACGCCCAGCTAATTTTTTTTTTATTTTACTTTTAGTAGAGACAGGGTTTCACCATGTTGGCCTGGCTGGTCTCGAACTCCTGACCTCAGGTGATCCACCTGCCTCAGCCTCCCGCAGTGCTGGGATTGCAGGCGTGAGTCACTGCCCCCGGCATACTTTTGAGGTTTTTTGTCAAGTTATAAAGTTGGGTATAAGAATTGTGAAAGATAATTAGTTAACAGCATTTGATCTTGATTATAGCTATCAGTGATTATCAGTAAATAAAAATGTATGTCCCCCATCACAAGTATATTTATATTTCACCCAACTTATATTTCATAAAAAGGACCCAGGCTTAGCCAAAACTTGCAGCATGACAACAGTTACTATTTTACCTTAAGTTTATAACTTTGTATGCCATGCAACATCTAACCTAGTCCTTGAACATAGTAGGGACTTAAGTGCTTTTAATAAGTTAATAAGTTAATAAAGTCATAATAGTTCCATGCTATGGTTATCATAAGATACATAATAATAATTTGCTCACAATTATAGAATTTAGAGTGTTTTACATCCATTATGTTAATTATTTTTTGTTTAAACTTTTAATTTTGAGATATTTGTAGATTCACATACAACTGTAAGTGGTCGGGCGCGGTGGCTCACGCCTGTAATCCCAGCACTTTGGGAGGCTGAGGCGGGCGAATCATTTGAGGTCAGGAGTTCAAGAGCAGCCTGGCCAACATGGTGAAACCCCGTCTCTACTAAAAATACAAAAAAATTAGCTGGACGTGGTGGTGCACATCTGTATCCCAGCTATTTGGGAGGCTGAGAAGGGAGAATTGCTTGAACCCAGGAGGTGGAGGTTGCAGTGAGCTGAGATCCCACCACTGCACTCCAGCCTGGGCGACAGAGTGAAACTCTGTCTTTAAAAAAAAAAAAGGAGAAAACCCCCCCACCTCTAATACAATATTATAACCAGGATATTGATATTGATATAGTCAAGGTACAGAAAAACTCCATCACCAGGAGCATCAGTCATGTTGCCCTTTTGTAGCACAGCCACTTGTCTCCCACCCCTGCCTCCTGTTTCACTCCTGGCAATCACTCATCTGTTCCCCATTTCTATAAATTTTCATTTCAAGAATGTTATATAAATCGAATCATATAGGATGCCACTTCCCGGGATTGGGTTTTTTCACTGGAGATTTATTCAGGTTATTGTCTGTATCAATAGTATACATATTTTTAATTTTTATGTTTGAATAGAGACAGGGTTTCACCATGTTGCCCAGGCTGGTCTCAAACTTCTGCTTTCAAGCAATTCACCCACTTCAGCCTCCTAAAGTGCTAGGATTACAGGCATGAGCCACCGCACCCGGCCAATCAATGGTTTATTCTTTTATTTTATTTCATTTTGAGACAGGGTCTTACTCTGTTGCCCAGGCTGAAGTGCAAGTGGCAAGATCACAGCTCACTGCAGCCTTGACCTCCCAGGCTCAAGTGATCCTCCCACCTCAACCTCCCAAGTAGCTGGAACCACAGGCGAGTGCCACCACGCCTCGCTAATATTTTTTAAAAAATTTGTAGACACAGGAGTCTCAGTTTGTTGCCCAGCCTGATCTCAAACTCCTGGGCTCAAGCGATCCTCCCGCCTTGGCCTCCCAAAGTGTTGGGATTATAGTCAACCACTGCACCCAGTCTTTTTTTTTTTTTTTTTTTTTACTTTTTAAGTATACAATTCTATGGCTTTTTGTATATTTAGAGTTGTGCAACCACTACCACAGTAAATTTTAAGAACATTTTTCATCATCCCAACAGGAAACCTTGTATCCCTTAGCCATCACCCCCCATCATTTCCCCTCCCAGTTCTAAGCAATTGTTTAATCTATTTTCTGTCTCTATAGATTTTATTCTGGAGACTTCATATGAACGGAATTATAAAATAGTGGTATTTTGTGACTGGCTTCTTTGTGTTAGCATAATTTTTCAAGGTTCATCCATGTTATAGTATATATCAGTACTTCATTTCTTTCTTTTTTTTTTTTTTTGAGACAGAGTCTCACTCTGTCGCCCGGGCTGGAGTGCAGTGGCACGATCTCGGCTCACTGCAAGCTCCACCTCCCAGGTTCACGCCATCCTCCTGCCTCAGCCTCCCGAGTAGCTGGGACTACAAGCGCCCGCTGCCACACCTGGCTAACTTTTTGTATTTTTGGTAGAGACGGGGTTTCACCATGTTAGCCAGGATGGTCTCGATCTCCTGACCTTGTGATCCACACGCCTCGGCCTCCCAAAGTGCTGGGATCACAACCCGGTCAGTACTTCATTTCTTATTGCGGAATAGTCTCTCAATATATGGATAGACTCAAATTTATTTATCCACTCATTGGTTCATGGACATTTGGGTTGTTTCTACTTTTTGGCTGGTTTTGTGTGGACATATGTTTTCATGTGATTTAATTCTTTTCTTTTCTTTTCTTTCTTTTTTTTTTGGGACGGAGTTTCTCTCTTGTTGCCCAGGCTGGAATGCAACAGTGTGATCTCGGCTCACCGCAACCTCTGTCTCCTGGGTTCAAGCGATTCTCCTGCCTCAGCCTCGCAAGTACCTGGGATTACAGGCATGCACCACCATACCAGGCTAATTTTGTATTTTTAATAGAGACGGGGTTTCACCATGTTGGTCAGGCTGGTCTTGAACTCCTGACCTCAAGTGATTCACCCGCCTCGGCCTCCCAAAGTGCTGGGATTACAGGCGTGGGCCACCACACCCGGCCGGCTTTTGTTTCTCCTTACACCTCTATCTGTTACCCAAAACCTTAAGAAGATGTAAATCAAGGAGCATAGAGTCAGTGGAGTACTAGAGCTGGCTCATACCAGCTCCCAAAAGTTGATTGTCAGAATTTCAGGAACTTCATGAGCTGGTTGACTTCACATTGGTGATTTGAAATTGGCCATGGTGGGAGTATTTACATAATAGAAACCAGCATGCTACAAGCCAGCATTACGTCCCCCTATCTCAGTCTGTTAAACATTTGTCAGTATATTACTGCTTAGAATAAATGATTCTGAAGGTTGAGCTGCAAAATGGTGTTTATCTGTGTAATTTGTACAAATTTGGGTAAACAGATATATCATATGCTCAATGAGAGCTATGCAAATTAATAATAGTTAATATGCAACAGTATTTAGAAATACAGGAAGAATCCAGTAAGCATAGTCAAGTTAAAAAAAAATAAGAAGAGGGCTGGGTGTTGTGGCTCATGCCTGTAATCCCAGTGCTTTGGGAGGCCGAGGCGGGTAGATTGTTTGAGCCCAGGAGTTCGAGATTAGCTGAGGCAACATGGCAAATCCCTGTCTCTACAAAAAATACAAAATTTAGCCAGGCATGGTGGCATATGCCTGTAGTCTCAGCTACTTGGGAGGCTGACGTGGGAGGATCACTTGAACCCAGGAGGCAGAAGTTACAGTGAGACAAGATTGTGCCACTGCACTCCAGCCTGGGCAACAGAGTGAGACCCCATCTAAATATAAATTAAAAAATAAAAAAATTTAAAAGAGAAATATAGGAAGTCAATGTGTTAATAAAAACTTCTATTGTTTATTTATTTTTAATAATTAAAAAAAAATTTTACTTCTTCTTGGAGACAGGATCTTGCTCTGTCACCCAGGCTGGAGTATGGTGGCACAATCATAGCTCACCACAGCCACAAACTCCCAGGCTCAAGTGATCCTCCCACCTCAGCCTCCTGAGTACCTGGGACCACAGGCACATGCCACCACACTCGGCTAATTTTTAAATTTTTTGTAGAGACAGGGGTCTCCCTATGTTGCCCAGACTGGCTTCAAACTCATGGGCTCAAGTAATTCACCCTCCTTGGCCTCCCAAAGTGCTGAGATTACAGGCATGAGTCACCATGCCCAGCCTAAAATTTTTATTTTATATTGAGCCAGGGTCTTGCTATGTTGCCCAGGCTGGACTCAAACTCCCAGGATCCTCCTGTCTCATCCTCCAGAGTGGCTGGGATACCAGGTGCACGCTCAGCTTATCAAAAACTTCTGAGGGCCAGGTGTGGTGGCTCACGGCTGTGATCCTAGCACTTTGGGAGGCTGAGGTGAGAGGTTTGCTTGAGCCCAGGAGTTCAAGATCAGCCTGTGCAACGTAGTGAGACCCCTGTCTCTATTCTAAAAAAAAAAAAAAAAACTTCTAAGGAGGGCTTTTGGGAATGAGCTAGACACCGTGGACACCCAGTCCCTCTCTGTACTGGGTTTAGAGTTGCTGACTTCTACCTGATTCAATTGTTAAGATGTCAGAGATAGGGCATTTGATTATAAGCATACATCACCAAAAGCGTTAACCTGAGATAAGTTATATATATATTTAAATGGGGTCTCACTCTGTCATCCAGGCAAGAGTACAGTGGTGCATTCATGGCTCACTGCATCCTTGACCTCCCAGGCTCAGGTGATCCTCTCATTACAGTCTCCCGAGTAGCTGGGACTACAGGCACATACCACCATGCGTGGCTGATTTTATTTTTATTTTTTGTAGAGATAGGTATCTAGCTGTGTTGCTCAGGCTGTTCCCAAACTCCAGGGCTCCAGTAATCCTCCTGCCTCAGCCTCCCAACTGAAAATGCTACTGCTCACAATAATTATCAACAATATGGTACAGTGTATAATGAGGAAATATTTGATTAACATTAATTCTTAGGCACAAAAGATTTTGGCACACAGTCATTTCTAATCTAAGAACTCATGCACATTTTATTCAGGTTTGCTATTTCAGTTCCTAAACTTAAAGAGAAAAGTATCTTCATATTCCCAGATTATAAAAGCAGTAGTAGGGTGGGCATGGTTGCTCATGCCTGTAATTCTAATGCTTTGGGAGGCTGAGGGTAGAGGATCCCTTGAGGCTGGAGTTCAAGACCAGCCTGGGCAACACAGCAAGACCCTGTCTCTACAAAAAAGTTAAAAATTATCTGGTCATCGTGGTGTGCACCTGTAGTCCTAGCTACTTGGGAGGCTGAGGCAGAAGGATTGCTTGAGCCCAGGAGTTTTAGGCTACAGTGAGCTACAATGACATTACTGCACTCCAGCTTGGGTGACAGAGCCAGACCTTGCCTCTGGAAAAAAAAAAAAAAGAGAAGAAATAAAAGCAACAGCAAATTTTAAAGTATCTTCCTCCACCCATTCTTTATACTGTAATGCTGTGTGTGCTGCAACTACATATTTGGACCCCATGAGACAATGTTACAATTTTGGCTTTAAAACATTTAATGTATAGCTGGGTGCGGTGGCTCATGCCTGTAATCTCAGCACTTTGGGAGACCAAGGCAGGAGGATTGCTTGAGCCCAGGAGTTTGAGACCAGCGTGGGCAACAGAGTGAGACACCATCTCTACAATGATGATGATGATGATAATAATAATAATAATAATAATAATAATAATAATAATAATAATAACAACAACAATTAACCAAGCATGGTGGGTTTTGTCTGTGGTCCCAGCTACTACTTGGGAAGCTGAGGTGGGGGAATCATTTGAGCCTGGGAGGTTGAGGCTGCAGTGAGCTGGGATTGCGCCACTATACTCCAACCTGGGTGACAGAGCATGACCCCATCTCTGTAAACCAAAAATAAATTTAAGGTATTTTTAGTAAATTAAGAGGAAAATAGTGTTTTATATTAGATAAAATTATTATAAAAATAACCCGGTCATTATTATAAAAAATCACCCAGTTATTTATCATTTCTGATGTTCTTAGGATTCCTTCCTGAGGCCGGGCACGGTGGCTCAAGCCTGTAATCCCAGCACTTTGGGAGGCCGAGATGGGCGGATCACTAGGTCAGGAGATCGAGACCATCCTGGCTAATACGGTGAAACCCCATCTCTACTAAAAAATACAAAAAACTAGCCGGGCGAGGTGGTGGGCGCCTGTAGTCCCAGCTACTCGGGAGGCTGAGGCAGGAGAATGGCGTAAACCCGGGAGGTGGAGCTTGCAGTGAGCTGATATCCGGCCACTGCACTCCAGCCTGGGTGACAGAGCGAGACTCTATCTCAAAAAAAAAAAAAAAAAAAAGGATTCCTTCCTGAAGATTTGACTTTCCTTAGCATCATTTATTTTCAACCCTAAGAAACTTCTTTAGGCACTCTGTTAGTGATGAATTCTTTTGGTTTTTCTTTATCTGAAAATTTCTTTTTTTTTTTTTTTCACCTTCATTCTTTTTTAAAAAACAGCTTGAGGCTGGGCGTGGTGGCTCATGCCTGTAATCCCAACACTTTGGGAGGCCGAGGTGGCAGATTGCTTGAAATCGGGAGTTTAAGATCAGCCTGAGCAACATGGAGAAACCCTATCTCTGCAAAATATACAAAAATTAGCCAGGCATGGTGTGTGCCTATAATCTCAGCTACTAGGAGGCCAAAGTGGGAGAATTGCTTGAGCTTGGGAGGCGAAGGTTGCAGCAAGCTGAGATCATGCCACTGCACTCCAGCCTGGGCAGCGGAGCAAGACTCTGTCTCAAAAAAAACAAAACAAAACAAAAAACAAAACAAAAAAACCACACCAAACAACAACAACAACAACAACAAAAACAAAACCTGGGGCGCAGTGGCTCGTGCCTGTGATCCCAGCACTTTGAGACATTGAGGCAAGTGGATCACCTGAGGTCAAGAGTTTGAGATCCGCCTGGCTAACATGGTGAAACCCCGTCTCTACCAAAAATACAAAATTAGCCGGGTGTGGTGACTCATGCCTGTAGTCCCAGCTACTCAGGAGGCTGAGGCATGAGAATCGCCTGAACCCAAGAGGCAGAGGTTGCGGTGAGCCGAGATCACACCACTGCACTCCAGCCTGGGCAACAGAGTGAGACTTGGTCACACACAAACAAACAAAAAACCACAGCTGGTGATATGATTTACATATCATATGATTTACTCAGTTTAAGTGTACAATTCAATGGTTTTTAGTATAATCACAGATAAGTGTGATCATCACCATAGTCAGTTTTAGAGCATTTTCATCACCTCTAAATGAAACTTTATATTTAAGCTATTCCTCCATTTCCCCATTCCTTTATTCCCACATTCAACACAAGCATAAGCAACCACTTATCTACTTTGTCTCTATAGATTTCCCTCTTTTGGACATCTCATATGAATGGAATTATATAATATGTGGTATTTTGTGACTGGCTTCTTTCACTTAGCATAAGGTGTTCAAGGTTTATCCACATGGTAGCATGTGTTGGTACCTCATTCCTTTTTATAGCCAAATAATATTCCATTGTTTGGATATACCACAGTTGGTTTCTCCATTTATCCATTGATGGAATTTTTGGGTTGTTTCCACCTTTTGGATATTACGAATAATTCTGCTGTAAGCATTCAAGTACAAGCATCTAAGTCTCTGTTTTCAATTATTTTGAGTATTGCTGGGTCATATGGTAATTCTATGTTTGATCATTTGAGAAACTGCCAGACTGTTTTCTAAAATGGCTGTACTATTTTATATTTTCACCAGCAGTGTGTGAGAGTAATGAGTACCTTCATTCTTGAAGGATATTATCTGTAGATATAGAATTCCCAGGACTTGGGGAGGCTGAGATGGGTGGATCACTTGAAGCTAAGAGTTCAAGACCACCCTGGCCAACATGATGACACCTTGTCTGTACTAAAAATAAAAAAGTTAGCCGAGCGTGGTGGCAGGCACCTGTAATCCCTGCTATTTGGGAGGCTGAGGCACGAGAATCACTTGAACCTGGGAAGTGGAGGTTGCAGTGAGCCAAGATCACACCACTGCACTCCAGCCTGGGCAAGAGAGTGAGATTTTGTCTCAAAAAAAAAAAAAAAAAAATCTAGCCTGATTGTTGTCCTTTCTTTCTTTCAGCATTTTAAAGATGCTGTTCCACTGTCTTTTGAACTCTATAATTTCTTTTTAAAAAATTGTGGTAAAATGTACAAAACGAAATTTACCATTTTACCATTTTTGTTTTTTCCTTTTATTCTAATGCATCTTCTCATAGTTAATTAATTACTTTTTTTTTAGATAGAGTTTTGCTCTCGGGCTGGGCGCAGTGGCTCAAGCCTGTAATCCCAGCACTTTGGGAGGCCAAGACAGGCGGATCACGAGGTCAGGAGATCGAGACCATCCTGGCTAACACGGTGAAACCCCGTCTCTACTAAAAAATACAAAAAAAATCTAGCCTGGCGAGGTGGCGGGTGCCTGTAGTCCCAGCTACT
>NC_045445.1:24621837-24646410 GCF_002776525.5 Piliocolobus tephrosceles
TTTATTTTGAGCCTATGTATGTCTCTGCATGTGAGATGGGTCTCCTGAAGACAGCAGACTGATGGGTCTTGACTCTTTATCCAGTTTGCCAGTCTGTGTCTTTTAATTGGAGCATTTAGTCCATTTACATTTAAGGTTAATATTGTTATGTGTGAACTTGATCCTGCCATTATGATATTAACTGGTTATTTTCCTCGTTAGTTGATGCAGTTTCTTCCTAGCCTCGATGGTCTTTACATTTTGGCATGTTTTTGCAATGGCTGGTACCGGTTGTTCCTTTCCATGTTTAGGGCTTCCTTCAGGGTCTCTTGTAAGGCAGGCCTGGTGGTGACAAAATCTCTAAGCATCTGCTTATGTGTAAAGGATTTTATTTCTCCTTCACTTATGAAACTTCGTTTGGCTGGATATGAAATTCTGGGTTTAAAATTCTTTTCTTTAAGAATGTTGAATATTGGCCCCCACTCTCTTCTGGCTTGTAGAGTTTCTGCCGAGAGATCTGCTGTTAGTCTGATGGGCTTCCCTTTGTGGGTAACCTGACCTTTCTCTCTGGCTGCCCTTAAGATTTTTTCCTTCATTTCAACTTTGGTGAATCTGGCAATTATGTGTCTTGGAGTTGCTCTTCTGGAGGAGTATCTTTGTGGCATTCTCTGTATTTCCTGAATTTGAATGTTGGCCTGCCCTACTAGGTTGGGGAAGTTCTCCTGGATGATATCCTGAAGAGTGTTTTCCAACTTGGTTCCATTTTCCCCCTCACTTTCAGGTACCCCAATCAGACGTAGATTTGGTCTCTTAACATATTCCCATACTTCTTGCAGGCTTTGTTCATTTCTTTTTCTTCTTTTTTCTTTTGGTTTCTCTTCTCGCTTCATTTCATTCATTTGATCCTCCATCGCTGATACTCTTTCTTCCAGGTGATCGAGTCAGTTACTGAAGCTTGTGGATTTGTCACGTATTTCTCGTGTCATGGTTTTCATCTCTGTCATTTCGTTTATGACCTTCTCTGCATTAATTAGTCTAGCTGTCAATTCTTCCACTCTTTTTTCAAGATTTTTAGTTTCTTTGCGCTGGGTACGTAATTCCTCCTTTAGCTCTGAGAATTTTGATGGACTGAAGCCTTCTTCTCTCATCTCGTCAAAGTCATTCTCTGACCAGCTTCGATCCGTTGCTGGCGATGGGCTGCGCTCCTCAGTTGAAAATGCAGAAATCACCGGTCTTCTGTGTTGCTGGCACTGGGAGTTGGAGACTGGAGCTGTTCCTATTCGGCCATCTTGCTCCGCCCACCCGGCAGTTTTTCTTTCTTTCTTTTTTTTTTTTTTTGAGACAGAGTCTTCCTCTGTTACCCAGGTGGAGTGCAGTGGCACTATCTCGCCTCACTGCAACCTATTCCCCTCTGGGTTCAAGTGATTCTTGTGCCTCAGCCTCCTAAGTAGCTGGGACTACAGGTGTGCGCTACTATGCTGGGGTAATTTTTGTATTTTTAGTAGACATGGGGTTTCGACATGTTGGCCAGGCTGGTCTCAAACTCCTGACCTCAAATTATCCACCCACCTGGGCCTTGGAAAGTGCTGGGATTACAGGCATGAGCCACCGTGTCTGGCCTATCTCCATTTTTGATGGAGATAAAATAGATTTTGCCTGGTGCAGTGATGCATGCCTATGAGGCTGAGGCAGGAGCATAGCTTGACCCCAGGAGTTTGAGGCTGTAATACACTGTGATTGTGCCTGTGAACTGTACTCCAGCCTGGGCAACATAGTGAGACCCTGTCTCTAAAAAAATTGTTTTTTTTTTTTTTTTTTTTTTTTAGTGGAGATAAAATAGAATCAGAGAAAATACAAAAGGATTCCACTTACATGCAATAATTAGAGTAGCCTAATTTATAGAGACAGAAAGTAGATTGGGGGTTGCCAGGAGCTGGGAGCAGAGGGAATGGAGAGTTACTGTTTGATGGGTACAGAGTTTCAGTTTGGAAAGATGAAAAACTCTGGAGATGGATGGTGGTGATGCTTGCACAACAGTGTAAATGTTCTTAATGTCCCTGAACTATACACTTATAAATAGTTAAAGTGGTAGGTTTTATGTTACATATATTTCACCACAATTTTTTAAAATCCTCAACAAAATCAGAATAGAAGGTAAATTTCTCAAACTGATTAAGGTCACAAGAAAAGTCTACAGCTCACATCATAACATCATCATAATATCGCTGGTGAAAGTGAACACTTTCTTCCTAAGATTGGAAACAAGTCAAGGATGTCTACTCTTGCCATTTGTGTTAAACATTGTCCTGGAAATTCGAAGCCAGTGCAATCAGAAAAGAAAGAAATAAAAGCCGTTCAAGTTGGAAAGAAAGAAGTAAAACCAGCATTCTTTTCAGATGACGATCTTTAATGTAAAAAGTCAGATGGAATCTACAAAAAGGCATCTAGGCTAATAAGTGAATTTATCAAGCATATGAGATGAAAGTTAAATATAATAAATCATGTATATACTAGCAGTGAAAATGTGAAAATGAAATTAGGGAAACAGTTCTATTTACAGCAACATCAGAAGGTATAAAATACTTAGAAATAAATTTAGCAAAAAATGTAGACATACACAAAAACTATAAAACATTGCTCAGGGAAATAAGAGATCTATGTAAATGGAGAGAAATTCCATCTTCATGAATTGTAAGACCCAATATTGCCAAGATGACAGTTTTCACCAAATTGATCTATAAGTTAAATGACATCCCAGCCGGGCATGATGGTGCATGCCTGTAGTCTCAACTACTCCAGAGGCTGAGGTGGGAGGATCGCTTGAACCCAGGAGTTTGAGGCTGCAGTGAGCCATGATAATGCCACTGCACTCCAGCCTAGGTGACAGAGTGAGACCCCCATCTCTAAAACTGAAAATAAAAAAATAAAAATTAAGCAAAAT
Source organism: Piliocolobus tephrosceles (assembly GCF_002776525.5). Taxonomy (NCBI): domain Eukaryota; kingdom Metazoa; phylum Chordata; class Mammalia; order Primates; family Cercopithecidae; genus Piliocolobus; species Piliocolobus tephrosceles. The sequence continues at coordinate 24,624,758 of NC_045445.1, forward strand.
CCCTATAAAGATTCTAGCAAGCATTCTTTTTTTTTTTTTTTTTTTTTTTTGTAGAAATTGGCAAACTGCTCCTAAAATATGTACAGGATATGGACATACAAAGGACCCAGAATAACCAATTTTGAAAAGGAGCCAATGGGAGAATTTTCATTTCCATCTTTCAAACTTACTAGATATATATAAGTCACAGTAATCAAGACAGTGAGATACTGACATGAGGATAGAAATATAATGGACAGTCCATAAATTAATCCTTATATTATGGTCAGCTGATGGCTGATGAAGGTGCCAAGATAATTCAATGTGCAAATGACAGTCTTTTCAACAAATGGTGCTAGGATAACTGTTCCCACCAGTGATAAGTAAGTGATAAGTATGTAAGGTGACAGATATGTTAGTTACCTTGATTTAATCATTTCACAATGTATACATCTATCAAAGCATCATGTTGTATTCCGTGAATATGTACCATTGTATTTGTCAATTATAATATATTACAATCAACTTCAAATTAATTAAAATGTTAATCTGAGTGCTGCTCTGAAGGAATTAATTTTCCAGATATAATTTAGGTCATGAGTCAGTTAACCTTAGTATATGGAGATTATAGGACTGACCTAGTCAGGTGAACCCTTTAAATGCAGAGAATTTTCTCTGGCTAATACCAGAAGAGGTCATCAGAGATTCAAAGCACAAAAAGGATTTGATGCTCTATTATTTAGTTGATGGTAGTGGGGACCACTGTATCAAGGAAATGGAGAGTTCCGTTTTACAGCTTCATGGAACTGCATTTCTGTCAATAACTTGAATGAACTTGGAAGCAGATTCTGTTTTATGTTTGCAGGTAGATTCTTCCCTAGAACTTCCAGATAAGAGCCCAGCATGGCCAACATCTTGATTTTGGCTTTTTGAAATCTTAAGTAGAGAACCTGCCTGGTCTTATGACCTAGAGAACTGTGAGATAATAAATGGGTATTGTTTTAAGCTACTCAATTTGTGATAATTTGTTACACAACAATAGAAAACTAATACATTGGTATAGCTGGCTCACTCATGGTTATTGCATGGTATATTATTTTCCATCCTTTCGACCTATTTATAGTATATATATTGAACCTAAAGTTTCTGCTCTAGACAGCATATAGTTAGATCCTGTTTTTAAATCCAGCCTGATAATCCCTTACTTTTTTTTTGAGACAGGCTGGAGTGCAGTGGTGTGAACATGGCTCACTGCAGCCTCGACCTCCCAAGCTCAAGCAATCCTCCTGCCTCAGCCACACAAGTAGCTGGAACTAAAAGCATGTGCCACCAAGCATGGTTAATTTTTTTTGTATTTTTTTTTTTGTAGAGGCAGGGTTTTGCTATGTTGCCCAGCCTGGTCTCGAACTCCTGAGCTCAAGCGATCTGCCTCAGTTTCCCAAAGTGCTGGAATTACAGGCATAAGTCACCATGCCACCACACCCAGTCTATCCCTTACTTTTGAGTGCAGTACTTATTTCGTTTACATTTACTATAATACTGATTGTAATATAAATGGTATAATTATTATTTTGGAGACAAAAATATGCAAAATTGTCTTCCCAACAGACAAGACAGCATCAGCAGGTACAACTACAGGGGATTCTCCATAGCTCGTACATTCACAAAGCATCATTAGTTCAACAGCGGAAAAACCACTACTGTGTTCTCTGTAACATATCCACTTAACAGCATAAAGAGGTATTATTATTGTGTTCACTTACAATTCCAGAAGGAAAGGCACAACTGGACAAAAAACATTTTGTATCCTCAAGTCAGATGCAGTAACTAAGAGACAAAACTTTGGGTAACAGTTTTGATGCACATTTCAATAAGGGCTTTCTACTTAGAGGGGAATGATTTCTTCACTCACAAGTTAGGTTTAATTGTTAGAGCAACACTTCATTGTTTGCTCAGTATTATTACATATACAAAAGGTGATTTAAAAAAAGGAATCACGAAAACATCTTACATGTCCAGCTGTTCCCACCAATACATCAACTCTTTTTTTGTTTTTTGAAACGGAGTCTGGCTCTGTCGCCCAGGCTTGGAGTGCAGTGGCCGGATCTCAGCTCACTGCAAGCTCCGCCTCCCGGGTTTACCCCATTCTCCTGCCTCAGCCTCCCGAGTAGCTGGGACTACAGGCACCTGGCACTTCGCCCGGCTAGTTTTTTTTTTTTTTTTTTTGTATTTTTTAGTAGAGACGGGGTTTCAACATCAACTCTTATGAAGCAGGAGAATAGGGTCTGGAGGCAGGGAACCCAAGGCCGGTTCATGCTGACTTCCTAGAACTAAATTGAAAGGGAAACCCCAACTTTCCACACCTAAATAACAAAAGGACCAGAGACTATTCCCTTTGCAAACCTCCATCTTTTCTGCCTGGCAGATGGGAATTTGAAAGTACCTCTGATTGGTTGCAAAAACCAATCACAGGTTTACATAAGAGTGTAATTTTGTAACTTCAAAATTGGTTGCGGACAGCAACAAATCAGAGTGATTGCGGGCCACCACTTCATTTACATGAGGTGAGCACCAAGTGGCCAATGGGAAACCTCTAGGGGGTGTTTGGACCCAGGAAGATTCTGTATCTGGGCCCTTGAGCCGCTGCTCATGCCTGCTCCCACACTGTGGAGTATACTTTCATTTTTAATAAATCTGCTTTTGTTGCTTCATTCTTTCCTTGCTTTTTCTGTTTTGTCCAATACAACAAGAACCTGGACACCCTCCACCAATAACACTTAGGTTTAAGGCAGAGGCCAGGCGTGGTGGCTTACACCTGCAAACCTAGCATTTTGGGAGGACAAGGCCAGTGGATCACCTGAACAGGAGTTCGAAACCAGCCTGGCCAACATAGTGAAACCCCATCTCTACCAAAAATACAAAAAATTAGCCAGGCGTGGTGGCACATGCCTGTAGTCCCAGCTACTTGGGAGGCTGAGGCAGGAGAATCCCTTGAACCTGGGAGGCAGAGGTTGCAGTGAGCTGAGATCACGCCACTATACTCCAGCCTGGGTGACAGAGTGAGACTCTGTCTCAAAAACAAACAAACAAACAGGGCCTGGGAATACTTCAGTGGTCATAAAATAGGAAAAGAGAGACTATGACTACAAAAAAAGTGAAGTATTTAAATTAAAGCTTTCATACCCAGGATTTGCCTGTTCCAACTTTGTAGCCTTCATGCAATACTCAGGGCAAAAAATCTGCATAATTACTTGGCATAAGTTGCACCAACTATGTTTTTTAAAAATTAGTATGTGACCCTCTGAAAGGAAACACTCCTTCCCATGAGTTTCTCCTCTGGAATGAAAATCCAGTTCTTCAACAGAGTAGGCACTGGTGAACTAAATTAAGTCACCTGAGATTCCTTGCTCTGTGGCCCACCTCTTCTGGTGTTCAGGAAGGCAAAGGGAAGTGTGTGGAATACATTCAAACTCTTGTGGCTGCCACTGAACTGTATTTAAATATCAAACATTGACTCCCTAACAACTAAAATAAGTCCATTTGAGGACATCCTGTTTAAAGTTCTAAAGTTAAAGGAGGCCAGACACAGTGGCACACGCCTGTAATCCAGCACTTTGGGAGGCCGAGGTGGGCAGATCACTTGAGCCCAGGAGTTTGAGACCAGCCTGGCCAACATGGCGAAACTGAAACCCCGTCTCTACTAAAAATACAAAAATTAGCTGGGTGTGGTGGCGGGTACTTGTAATCCCAACTACTTGGGAGGCTGAGGCAGGAGAATCCCTTGAACCCCAGAGGTGGAGGTCGCAGCAAGCCGAGATTGCACCATTGCACTCCAGCCTCCTGGGTGATAGCGAGACTCCATCTAGAAAACAAAAAAAGTTGGAGGAGTTTGTAATTCTACAATCTTTTTTTTTTTTTTTTTTTGCTTTATTTTTGAAAGTACTTTAAAAAAACAAAACAAAAGAAAAGATGGGTACAGGGTTGGGAGACATACAAAACAGGTCCCTAAATAGATTATGACCTTGTCCATTTACTTGCAGACAGTTACCATGGAAGTATACAGTACTTCTCCCCACCCCATTAAGCTAAGTAGTTGTCTTTCCCATTGTGGTTCAATAAGTTCACTTTTCCACCCTGAAATAGGCGACAGTCTTGGGAAATAGTTACTGTAGGTTGTACAGAATTTCTGTGTATATAGTTTGTTGGAAGTAACAAAGCTACTTTCAAGACTTGCTTCTTTCCAAAATTAAAAAATAATTACAGTCTGTATTTGCTTTGGTATAGATATTTTCTTTTTTTGATTTTTAATTTTTTGTTTTTATGTTTTGCAAAGCAGCATAACAATTGTGATTGTAGAACTGCCTGAGGTTGCCATCTGTAAACATCATGTGCATATCAGTAAGAATAAGGAAAACGGGTGGAGGAGATGGGATTTAAGAAAAAAAAAAAAAAACAAATAATCCCATTAAAAAGTGGGCAAAGGACATGAATAGGCATTTCTCAAAAGAAGACAAATGGCCAACCGACATATGAAAAAATGCTCAACATTGCTAATCATCAGAGATGTGCAAATTAAAACCACAGTGAGAAACCATCTTACACTAGTCAGGATGGCTACTATTAAAAAGAGAAAAACTAATTGATGTTAGTGAGCATGGGGAGAAAAGGGAAAGAACTCTTATACACTGTTGGTGGGAATGTAAATTAGTGCAACCTCTATGGAAAACTATGGAGATTTCTTAAATGACTAAAAATTCAACTACTTTCCATCCAGCAATCCCACTACTGGGTATCTACCCAAAGAAAAATAAATCATTGTATCAAAAAGACACCTGCAATAGTAGGTTTATCACAGCACTATTCACAATAGCAAAGATAAGGAATCAACCTAAGTGTCCATCAACGGAAGATTAGATAAAGAAACTGTGGTATGTCTACATAATGGAATACTATACAGCCATAAAAAGAATGCAATCATGTATTTTGCAGCAACATGGATGGAACTGGAGGCCATTGACTTTGGTGAAACAAGCCAGTGTTTATAAAGTGTACACATGGAGGCAGTGTGTGGAATGTTAGACAACAGAGACTTGGAAGGGTAAGGCAAGGGGTGGATAATGAGTGATTGCTTAAGGAATACAATGTAGGTTATTTGGGTGATCAATACCCTAAAAGCCCTGACTTCACCACAACACAATCTATGCAAGTAACAAAATTACACTTGTACCCCATAAATTTATACAAATAAAAAATAATAAAAGAATAAAAATCACAGTCTAGACTAGGGGTGTCCAAACTTTTGGCTTCCCTGGGCCACCTTGGAAGAAGAATTGTCTTGGGCCACACATAAAATACACGAACACTAACAATAGCTGATAAGCTGAAAAAAATCACAGAAAATCTCAGAATGTTTTAAGAAACTTCACAAACTTGTAATTTGTGTTGGGCCACATTCAAAGCCGCCCTGGGCTGCATGTGGCCTGTGGGCTGAGGGTTGAACAAGCTTGGTCTAGACATTTCACTCTGTCTACGTGTCTTCTTTCAGGCGAGTTCCCCTTTAGCTTAGCTGACCACAATCTTGTTTTCTTCCAGGAAGTGAGGGAACCAGTGTGTGGGAACAGTCTCAGTAGCACCTGGTTTTTCTACATTGGCATTGATACCTGACTGGGAGCCATCCATCTTAGACTCAGTAGTGTTATTCACAGCAGAGTTGGCCCCCACAGAAACTGGGAGGGTGGGAACACCACCACTCTGGGTCATAGAGATCTTGCTAGTCTTCCTGGCAAGACCACTGTTGAGCATGTTGGTGTATTGGTTCCACCACCTTCACTGAAGGGGCCAGGATTTCCTGGAAACATTTCTGAGATTCTTTCCATTCATACCTAATGGAGCCATAGTGTTCTCAATGGCTAGCTTCCTTCTCTGGTGTGCTGAGTTATTGTTTGCTCCATGAGTCATACAGTGGACCTTCAAGTTGCCTTTGGCGGTAAAAACTTGCCCATGTATGCTGCGCACAAAAGGCTATTCTCTAGTGTGAGTCCACTTGTGAATCTGAAGAGCACTAGTGGACGAGAAGTTCTTCTCACACTGTGTGCAGCTGTGTTGCTTGGCTTGGTCAGTGTGGCTGGGCCACTAACACCAGGGACATGATTGAGGATCCAACAAATGTGCCAGTGAAAGCGGAGAGTTCCCTGACCCCCTTCACAGGACGTGTGACAGGGGTGTGGCTTGTCTGTTTGGTCGCCACTGCTGCTCAAACCTCTTACAGGAGAGGGAGTAAACAGACAGACAGGTGCAGGAGCCCAAGTGGGCGTGTGTTACAGTGTGCCCTTTTAGCCTTGCCATCTGCAGATGGCTTAAGTGTTAATCAGCTCAGTGGACCCTCTACCTTTCTGCAAAGGCAGAGGGCCAGTGTGACAGCTTTCTGTGTCCTGAGTTGTTGTCCAGAATCCTGGAAGAATCAGGTCACACATGGACTTGAAGGATGGAGAATGCAGGGTTTTATTGGGTGGTGGTGGTGGCTCTCAGTGGGATAGATGAGGAGCTGGACAGGGGATGGAGTGGGAAGATGATCTTCCCCTGGAGTTTGGCCATCCAGTGGCTGATTCTCCAACCATCCCCAGCCAAACTCCTCCTGATGTTTCTTCTCTTCTCTCCTGTGTTGTGCCATTCTGCCATTTGTCTGCTCATCTTCTCATCTCCTGCTTCTGGAGCCTCTGGTTTGGGGTTTATATGGGTACAGGATAGGGGGTGTGATGGGCCAAAAGGCAACATTTTTGACACAAAAACAGGAATGCCTGTTCTCAGTTAGGGCTGTGGGTATCCAGGCTTGAGGGTGGGACCTTTGCTGGGGAACTACCCTCTTCTACCCAGTGTTTCCCTGTCTCCTAGCTGTATCACCAGGAACTTCAACTTTTCATTTTTATTTTTTAGAGACAGGGTCTCTCCATTTTGCAGAGACTGGAGTGCAGTGGCACAATCATAGCTTACCACAACCTTGAACTCCTGGGCTCAAGTGATCCTCCTGCCCCAGTCTCATTAGTAACTGGGATTACAAGCGCTGGTCACCGAGCCTGTCAAAACTTGAACTTTGACATAGGTTGACTGGGCTCAGAAAAACGTTGATGGGAGGTGGCCCATCTCAGTGTGGCTGTTCTTGGGGTGCTCAGCTTTGCCCCCAGCATCTGGAGACTTTGACATAATGCTTTTTGCTTGGCTACTGGCCAGGGAACGTGCTTGGAAGGATGTAGTTTCCACAGCATCTGGAGTTTGGCTAATAGTTCTGGTGTCCCATCAGTGAGAATGAGTCATTAAACTGTTGCTCTCCACTAAATCGTTTTTTCAGCTCCTCTGCCACTGCCAGCCAGAAGGAACAGGACCCACTTTCCTGGTGACTGCTAGGGAAGCCTTCATGGCAAACCCTGGAGTGGGTGATATTAAGTGGATGCTAAGAAGAGGTATGAGGACCTTTGAGTAGCTACTGGGGGCATCCTGGATGCTGACTTTGTCCACAGTGGTGTCTTCTTTCAACATCATCATGGCAGAAGGCACTTGTATTACCATTCTCACTGACCATCATTGGCTCAGGACCCCTAAAATCACCGGGATTCTCTGGCGGGGGCATGCTGGGAATCTGAGTGCCCACATTCATCCAAATATGTTGTTGCAACATGACCATGTTGGTAAATTTCTTTTGACTAATGGGGTATGTACTTATGGATAAGTTGGTTCAGTGAACCCTGAGAAGTGTCTTTATGTTGCCTCTGGTAGAAAAAGGTTGGCCACAAATTTCACATTGGATGGGTCTCTCCTCGGTGTGGGTGTGGTAATGTATTTTTTTTCCAAGTGAGAGCAAATTTATTAAAGTAAAGGAATAAAAGAATGGCTACTTCATAGGCAGAGCAGCCTTGAGGGCTGCAGGTTGGCTATTTTTGTGGTTATTTCTTGACTACATGCTAAACAAGTGGCGGTTTATTCATGAGTTTTCCGGGAAAGGGTTGGGAAACTCCCAGAACTGAGGGTCCCTCCCCTTTTTTTACCATACATGGTAACTTCCTGACGTTGCCTTGGTATTTGTAAACTGTCATGGTGCTGGTGGGAGTGTCTTTTAGCATGCTAATGAATTATAATTGGCATATAATGAGCAGTGAGGAGGACCAGAGGTTACTTTCCTCGCCATCTTGGTTTGAGTGGGATTTGGCCTGCTGCTTTACCACATGTTGTTTTATCAGCAAGGTCTTTGTGACCTGTATCTTGTGCTGACCTCCTATCTTATCCTGTGACTTAGAATGCTTAACCTCCTGGGAATGCAGCCCAGTAGGTCTCAGCCTCATTTTACCCAGCCCCTATTCAGGATGGAGGCACTCTGGTTTGAACACCTCTGACATATTTCTCCTCTGCCTTTTACAAAGGAATCCTTAATCTATTATTATTATTATTTGAGATGGAGTCTTGCTCTGTTACCCAGGCTGGAGTGCAGTGGCGCGATCTCGGCCCTCTGCAACCTTTGCATCCCGGGTTCAAGCGATTCTCCTGCCTCAGCCTCCCAAGTAGCTGGGACTACAGGTGCATGCCACCATGCCTGGCTAATTCTTGTATTTTTAGTAGAGACGAGGTTTCGCCATGTTGGCCAGGCTGGTCTTGAACTCCTGACCTCAGGTGATTCGCCAGCCTCGGCCTCCCAAAGTGCTGGGATTACAGGCATGAGCCTCCGTGCCTGGCCGGGAACCCTTAATATTAAGGGTTATAGAGAGACGAAGATTCATTTTCTGTAACTTCTTCAGGCTGTATTGGGCAATGCTATTCCTGCCTACCTATTAGGGTCTCTTGTATTCAGGGTAGAGAGGAACTCAGTCAGAAAGTGTAAGTATGGTGAGGGCCATCCATAACTCTTGAGTTCCTACAAAAGGTGATATCTGTAATAAGTATTCAATTTAAGAAAATGTTGAGTAAGCTTATCCTGCATTCCTACACAAAGAGTACAACAGCAATATGGATATGGTGTTGCTAGCTGATTCTAATATGTGCCCAGAATTAGAATACTGACCCAGATTGTTACATTACCTATCCCTCTTGTTTCTTCTGAGCAGCAGCCAGAGATCACTGGTTGGTTCACAGGAATAAGCATGGTTAGTCTAAATTGTGGGAAAAACTTAAAAACAATGAATGAGACTATAATTTAATAACAGGTGTATCATCGTTCTTGAAACAATTTTTCTCTCTCCAGTCTCCCATTTTTACTAAAGACAAATCATGGTAAGACTGATTTGCTTTATTATACTTGGCCTGATTATTTGTATAAAGTGCAGCAATAATAATAATAATTGTTAGGTTTTTTTTTTTTTCGAGATGGAGTCTCACTGTGTCACCTAGGCTGGAGTGCAGTGGCATGATCTTGGCTCGCTGCAACCTTTGCCTCCTGGGTTCAAGCGATTCTTGGGCCTCAGCCTTCCAAGTAGCTGGGATTACAGGCACACACTGCCACGCCCAGCTAATTTTTGTATATTTTAGTAGAGACGGAGTCTCACCATATTGGCCTGGCTGGTCTTGAACTCCTGACCTCAAGCAATCCACCTGCCTTGGCTTCAAGAATAATTATTTTTAACTAAGCTTTTAAAATTGTCTTTGACAGAACTCTGTTCCATAAGGAATCTTAGATAAGCCTCTTTTTATATATATATATGGAGTCTTGCTTTGTTGCCCAGGCTGGAGTGCAGTGGTGCAATCTCAGCTCACTGCAACCTCCGCCCCTGGGTTCAAGTGATTCTCCCTCCTCAGCCTCCCGAGTAGCTGGGACTACTGGCACGTGCCACCACACCCGGCTAATTTTTGTGTTTTTTTTTCAGTAGAGACGGGGTTTTACCATGTTAGCCAGGATGGTCTCAATCTCCTGATCTCATGATCTGCCCACCTTGGCCTCCCAAAGTGCTGGGATTACAGGCATGAACCACAGTTTTGGCCAGGTAAGACTTTTTTTTAAAGCCGAACCCAGCTATGGGTTTGTACCATCAAATACCTATGAGTTGGGTAAATTTCCTCTTCTCTTGAGGTCCCAAGATAACTTGGGGCTCCTGAGCCTGTTAGAAAGCAACATTCTTTATTTACCTATCAGGAGCCCTGTACAGGGACTGTGTAGACAAGGTATGGAGGCCAGTTTTCCCAAGGGAGGTAATGCATTGTGAAGGAACTTCGGCAGCTTAAGACTCGGTGGCAAATGAGACATTCACTGGGGTTAGAAGTGGTCTTGTTGCTGTTCTCTACCAGCTGCTGCAATTTCATGGTCTCTGACCCGGGCTTGGTGGTCCCACTCCCTTGAAAGCCGCCAACCCTTGGGGAATTATGGTTTGGCCCCACCCCAGGGAGTGTGGGTCCACTCTCACTTTCTGGAGAAGGCCCAGCAATGAGCTACCCATGTGGTCATTGGGGTTAGCGCCCGAAGAAAGATTTTGAGATAGTTCTATGGAGGGGGTCCTTGTTACAAGGACAAGTTTGCTGTCTAAAGAGAGACTGGATTCATCTATGGGGACAGGTACAGAGTGCATGGGGGTGCCATTGCCTACCACCATTTTGTTCTGGAACTTGGCAAACAGCTGGGGATTTGCCTTCACCTGGGGATATTGATGAAAGTGTACCTTCAGGTTACCCTTGGTGGTGAAGCCATGACCATACACAGGGAACATGAACGGTCTGTCTCCAGTATGCATGTGGGAATGGATCTGCAAGGAGGTACCAGTCTCCCAAACCTTGCTACATTTCTTACAGTTGTGCTTGTAGAGGATGGCCTCATCTTTGGGTTCGACATACATCTCAGATGTTTGGTGGCTTATCTTTCTCTTTCTTGGATGGGTATAATGCCACAGTAGAGAAAGGACTCTGGAAGAGCACAGAACCCAAGCCCGAGGTCGCGAAGCACTTGGGAGCTGAGACACAATGTTCAGGATCACATGTGTCCTATCCAGCTTCAGGGTGAAGGGTGTCAGCCATGGGGTCACAGAGCTGGCAGCAGAAGGGAAATTGGTGAGATAGCTTGGCTTGTTTAAGGTGTCCAGAGACAGACCTTGGCTTCCAGCTTTCTGGCTGAGCAAAGCCACAGCTGCAGAAACTTGCTTGGACATGTGGCTATCTAAGGTCTTCAGGGTACTAGCCTGAGTGGAGGATGTGGGAGGCCCATGAGTTCACTAGAATGCAGATCTGCTCAGTGAGCTGGATCTGCTGTCGTTGAAAAGATGCTGTTGGCGTTGGGCAGAGGGGCCAGCAGCACATATGAGCTCAACTGATTTACCACTCCCTTGTCTCCTTGTAATGCCTGAAGAGTCACATTAATATTGACCACTTTGCCTTTGGGTAAATTGCTTATGTTCTGGGGTGTGGATGGTAGGGCAGTCTCTGTCTTTAAGTGCAAGACAGACTCTGCACCCAGCTTCTCCTTTATGTCCCCTTAGCTGCCACTATTTTCCTTGGGACTGTCGCTGCTTGAACTGGGTGACTGGTGGCTTGGTACAGCTGTACAAAAGTCCTCTGAAGGCACTGGCTCCTCGCTGTCATTCATGGGGAGGACAGGTGGATTTTTAGTGCGATTTTTCTTATGTTCCAAGAATTCAGAGATGCTAACGAATTCTGCACAGCATTTCTTAGAGATGTGAATTTCCTACCCATGAAGCTGCCTTACCATCACTTTGTCCTCATTCACTTCATCACCATTCCCTGGGTGGTTCATTGGAGTACCTGGCTTGTTAAGATGATGGCTTGGAAAAGGGTGAAAATAGAGATGTGGAGAAATGGATGTAGGTTGGGTGGTAGGGGTAAGGGGAGTTAGAGAGAAATATAGAACACTAATATATCTTCATCTTGCAAAGTAAGTTGTTAAGGAGATACTATCTATGGTTGATTAAACAGAAAATATAAGTGGATATATGTTATTTAAAGTGAAAAAGATTCCTATTAGAGGAAATAAAAATAATGCTACAACTTTATTGGAAGGAGTGGATGGAAGGTAGGAATGGTGGAATTGAGCTTAATTCTCATCTCTGGCTGGGCATGGTGGCTCACACCTGTAATCCCAGCACTTTGGGAGGCTGAGGTGGGCAGATCCCTCGAGCCCAGGAGTTTGAGATCAGTCTGGGCAACTGATGAAACCCCATCTCTACAACAACAACAAAATATATACAAAAATCAGTCAGATGTGATGGTGCACAACTGTGGTCCCAGCTACTCAGGAGATTGAGGCAGGAAGATCACCTGAGCCTGGGGAGGTCAAGGTGGCAGTGAGCCATGTTGGTGCCACTGCACTCCAGCCTGGGCGACAGAGTGAGACTGTTTCAAAAACAATTCCTTGTCTCTCGTAACATTAATAGATAATGTCAAAAAAGAAATATAAGCCAGGTGCAGTGGCTTATGTCTGTAATTCTAGCACTTTGGGGGGCCAACGTGGGAGGATCACTTGAGTCCAGGAGTTTGAGACCACCCTGGGCAACATAGTGAGATCCTGTCTCTATGAAAATTAAAAAAATTAGTCGGGTATGGTGGCGGTGGAGTGCCCATGTGGTCCTAGCTACTAGGGAAACTGAGGTGGGAGGATAGCTTGAGCCCAGGAGGTTGAGGCTGCAGTGAACTGTGATCACCGGCATGGGTGACAGAAATATACAGGCAGGGACAAAATATATATATATTTTAAAAAATTCCTCAAATTTGTCCCTGCCTTGGCTGGGTGTGGTGTCTCACGCCTGTAATCCCAGAACTTTGGGAGGCCAAGGCAGGTGGATCACAAGGTCAGGAGTTTGAGACCAACCCAGCCAACATAGTGAAACCCCGTCTCTACTAAAAATACAAAAAAATTAGCTGGGTGTGACGGCATGCACCTGTAATCCCAGCTACTCGGGAGGCTGAGGCAGGAGAATCTCGTGAACCCAGGAGATGGAGGTTGCAGTGAGCCGAGATTGCCCCATTGCACTCCAGCCTGGGTTATAGAGCGAGACTCCGTCAAAAAAAAAAAAAAAAAAAAAAATGTAGGACTTAGTGATTAATCTAATACAGTGAATAAGGGAGAGGGAGGAGGCAAAGGTAATTTGAAGAGTTCTATCTTGAGTGATTGGGCGGATGTGATATCACAACTGGAGTAAAGAATATGGGGTACTATCTAGTTCCAGAGGGGAGATGATGTGGTGGTTAATTTTATGTGTCAACTTGAGTGGAACAAAGGGTGTCCAGATATTTGGCTAAATATTATTCTGGGGGTGTCTGTGAGGGTGGTTGTAGATGAGATTAACACTTACATTGGTAGACTGAGTAAAACTGATTGCTTTCCTCAGTGTGGGTGAGTCTCTTCCAATCTGTTGGAGGCCTTTATGGAACAAAAGACAGGGTAGGGGAGAATTCATTTTCTCTGCCTGATTGTTTCTGAGCTGGGACGCTGGTCTTCTCTTGCAGCTGAACTGGAACTTACACCTTGCTTCTCCTTGTTCTCAGGAGACTTGGACTGGAACTATACCACCAGCTCTCTTGGATCTCTGGCTTGCAGATGGCACATCATGGGACTTCTCAGTCTCCACCACTGCATGAGCCAATTCCTTATAATAAATCTCTGTCTCTCTCATTATATATATATATCTTGGAGAACCCTCAATAACCTTGACTCATACACAAGATAAATTCAGTTTTAATTGTATGTGAGGCACTGTAGTGGAGATACATACTAGATACCTACACACAAGTGGGCAGAGGTCTGGGATCAAAATATTTGGGAATCTTCAGCATATGGGTGATAGTTGAAATCATAAAAGTGATTGAACTCTTCTGGGACTCTCATATATTATAATAGGATCAAAGGTGGAAAGAATAGATACAGATACATGTAGGCTGGTTAATCTGATGGTTGGAATGTGGACTTCATATTCGAGGTACTTGGTGTGTGTGTGTGTATGTGTGTGTGTGTGTGTGTGTGTGTATTTGTTTATAATGAAGTCAATTGTTCAGTAATGTGCATATAATAAATTCCGTAGTGTGTGTTGTTCAGTCACTCAACTAATTTTTAAAACTCTTCTGCTAAAGCTCTGAGTTGAAAGAACCCATGGTGGTGTTGTTATACATAAGTATCTTTACTTGATAGACCTCATTGATTACAGTCAGGATCCTGGTAGATAAATTGGGCAGATGAGATGAACTCCTAACGCTTCTCTGGTGCTGTCTGAATAAGGCCTGTGTTTGTCTGGCTGTGCCATACATTTTGTTTTCTCTTTTATTCATTTGTAAGTCTCAGCAACAACCCCCTTCTCCAACACCTTGATGTAAATTGCCTTCATACTCTAATAGAACTTGAGAATGTTGATAAGCTCAAACTATGGTATCCTGATGTTTCCATAGTAACTAATGCACACCAAGGGGGAAAAGATGGAGAATAAATGAGAATAGCATTTTAACAAAATAAGTGAGGGGCAAAGAGGCTTTAGACATGTTATTACCTCTTGTTTAGGAATATGAAAATATTCATCTCCTTAATAATGGGGTTATAAAAGTTGCTACAATGAGACTTGTCAGTAGCCATTTATATTTCATTTTTCTCTATAATCATCGTCATCAAAAGCAGTTAAATGCTTCTCTGCCCAACGATACTGTAGAGAGTGAGTTAAATGGACATAGTTGCCATTTTCCTGTGAACCTGCAATCAGAATAGGACAGGGTAGGCCAGTGTCTGTATTCTAGTCTCCCAGGCAGAGTTTTGACCTAGTGGATATTAGGAGGAATGGCGATTCAAAGAAGACAAATCAATGTTGTGGCATTTGTTTGCTTTGATACAAGACTTTACTGGCATCTCAGCACTTCCTTGGTTAAAGGGTGCGAGAATAGGATGCTGCTGTTTCTTCTTTCCTATTTAATAAGAAGGAGGCTTTCTGTAGGCCAGGAAGAGGGCACTCTCAAATAATCAAATTGGTTGGCACCTTGATCTGGAACTTCCAGTCTCCAAAACTCTGAGAAAATACATTTGCGTTGTTTAAGCCAGTGAGTCTGTGGTATTTGGTTATGGCAGCCTGAGCAGCCTATACACCAGTCAGTGTACATGCACAACCAATTAAGCTATTGTTAGATAGGAACAGATTTAGTAAGGGTGAAGAGACGACTTTTTATTTTATGTATTTATTTGAGACAGAGTCTCTCTGTCATCTAGGATGGAGTGCAGTGGTGTGATCATGGCTCACATCAGCCTTGACCTTCCAAGCTCAAGTGATCCTCCCACCTCAGTCTCCCAAGTAACTAGGACCACAGGCATGTGCCACCATGCCTGGCTAATTTTTGTATTCTTTGTGGAAATGGGGTTTCACCATGTTGCCCAGGCTGGTCTTGAACTCCCTCTTGCCTCGACCTCCTAACGTGTTGAGATTATAGGTGTGAGCCACCATGCCCAGCCTGATATTTTTATTTTAGAATTAGAGAGATTAGGCCAGGCATGGTGTCTCATGCCTTTGGGAGGCCAAGATGGGTGGATCACTTGAGGTCAGGAGTTCGAGACCATCCTGACCAACATGATGAAACCCTGTCTCTACTAAAAATACAGAAATTAGCCGGGTGTGGTGGTGCGTGCCTGTAATCCCAGCTACTAAGGAGACTGAGGCAGGAGAATCGCTTGAACCTGGAAGGTGGAGGTTGCAGTGAGCCGAGATCACGCTATTGCATTCCAGCCTGGATGACAGAGCAAGACTCTGTCTCAAAAAAAAAAAAAAAAAAAAAGAGAGAGATTAAATTGCCACAGATAAGTGTAATAACTGGTGGGATATCTTTCTAACCTAGAACAGAAACACAGAGAGTAGAGGGACAGAAAGGATACTGAATAGCTCCAGGTAAGGTAGATAGCATGACTGGGATTCTGCTTAGCCTGATACCTTCCCCATTTAGAAGAGAAAGGTTAAAAAGCACATTCTTCTTCTTCATCTTCTTCTTTTTTTGTTTTTTTTCATACTCACATCACCTTTTGAAATTAGTCTTCAGTTTAGCTTTTGTGCAAATGAATTCAGAGATTAGAAGCAAGATGTTTTGGGAGGTGCCAGTAGAGTGAGGCTCATCAGTGAGAATGAAAGCCAATTTCCTGGACTTGCCTGGGGAAGGTATATTAGAATGGGGGCCATTTGTTCTCAATGTTCAACTCCCACTTATCAGTGAGAACATGTGGTGTTTGGTTTTCTGCTCCTGTGTTAGTTTGCTGAGGATGATGGTTTCCAGCTTCCTCCATATCTCTGCCAAGGACATGATCTCATTCCTTTTTATGGCTGCATAGTATTCCATGGTGTATATGTACCACATTTTCTTTATCCAGTCTATCATTGATGGGCATTTGTGTTGGTTCCACAAACCTGCATGTTCTGCACGTGTCCCATTTTTTTTTAGACGAAATAAAGAAAAAAGAAAAGACAAAAAGAAAAAAAGAATGGGGACCATTTGTCTTGGATGACCAGAGGTTTGGTAGACATCCTCAAGTTTAGACAGGCCTTAGAAGTCAGATGAAAAAGGAGTGTATCTTCATGTTAGACGCTCAGTTTGGACAAGGGAAATTTCGGTGTGTGTGTGTGTGTGTTTAAAATTTGTGACATTTGGTCTTATAGTCACTGGGAAAAGGCAGAAATTTTGAGGAAAAGGAGTTATCAATAAAGCATTCTTTTACCCCAAGGTATTTGGTCTCTGTCCTTATTACACCCAAATTAAAACAAGACAGGGAACTATGTATTCCTTGATAAAATGGTCTTCACTTGTAATCTGTATTAGAGTACTTAAAACTCCTGATCAATCAATTACATATCGTACATTGAAATGTAATTAAAATTTTGTCACTGCAACTTTTTCAGACCTCCAATTATCCTTATTTATTTTTTGAGACAGAATCTCCCCTCTGTTTCCTGGGTGGGAGTACAGTGGTGTGATTATAGCTGACAGCAGCCTTGACCTCCTGGGCTCAAGCGATCCTCCCAGGCTCAAGCAATCCTCCCAGTTCAGCCTCCCAAGTAGCTGAGACTACAGGTGTGCATCACCTTGGCCAGCTAATTTTTTGACTTTTTTGTAGAGATGGGGATCTTGCCATGTTGCCCAGACTGATATCGAACTCCTTGGCTCAAGTGATCCACCTGCCTTGGCCTTCCAAAGTGCTGGGATTACAGGTGTGAACCACCACACCTGACCTAATTTCTTTTTAATCTTTTCACAGTGTGGTATTCAGAGTCTAATAGATTGCTGAAATACATATTTAATACCTCAGTTTTAAATATAAGAAATATGATAATATTACATCCAATTGTAGCTGTGTAGAGGTTTGACTTAAGATCCAAATAGTATAGCTTGGCTGGGCACAGTGGCTCACGCCTGTAATCCCAGCACTTTGGGAGGCCGAGATGGGCGGATCACCTGGGTCAGGAGTTCAAGACCAGTCTGGCCAACATGGAGAAATTCTGTCTCTATTAAAAATACAAAAATGAGCCGGGTGTGTTGGGACATGCCTGTAATCCCAGCTACTTGGGAGGCTGAGGCAGGAGAATTGCTGGAATCCAGCAGGCGGAGGTTGCAGTGAGCTGAGATCGTGCCGCTGCACCCCAGCCTGGGCGACAAGAGCAAGACTCTGTCTCAAAAAATAAAAGTATAGCTTTGTACAATATACTGATATAAAATTAATATTTTCATATAGCTAATATATGCACATGGAGCAAAGTTCCAAAGTTACCAAAGGGCACACACTGAATATTATTCTCCCTTATCTCCAAGTTCTCCAGTTCCTTCCCCTGAAGGTAACCACTATTACAAGTTTCTTATGTTTCCTTTTACAGATATTCCACAGTGCATTGATTCTGGAACAGGACATTTCCCCCTCCTTAGCAAGCTCTCAGTACCTGGCAGCAAAAAAATGTTGCTCTTCAAGGTGAAAAACTAATGTTCCGAGTAGTAGCATGGAACAGTGACCACCCTTGTTCCTTCTCAAACTCCTCCTTAGAAATCATATTCCCAGACCACATCAGCAGACATTTGTCTAAACCACTTCTAGCTGGGCATAACATGAACACAGACACCTTTATCATGAGTGTACAATAACCCAAACACCTAACACATCCAGATATTTAATATTTATTTAGTGCATATGTGTATAAAAAGTAGGTGCTTTTGGTAGGTTGTTGAGCAAGGAGGGGGTTGCGGTTTTATGCAAGACGGAATCAGGGAGAAATTGTTGACTCTTTTCTAAGAAGTTAGAGAGAATTTCATCAAAGAGATGCTGTGTAAATGGCAGAAAGGAGATGCAGAGAAGGCATTACAGCATGAGTTGTGGTCTGGGAGAAATGTTGGAATTGGGGTTTGGGATAAAAGAAAGACGGTAGTGTTGAGTGTTGACTCGTGAAGAGCAAGGGGAGGCATTAGATTGGCAGGAAGAGGCAGTGAAGGGAGAGTGAGGTAATATGAGGTTTGCATTTGTAGATAATTAAGGCTTGTACAGGACCTGTGGACAGAAGTCAGTAAAGAACTCTGTATTTACTATGCTTCCTGTATTCCTAGCACTGCAGTCGGAACTATCACTTGGTCTAGAATTTTTCTCTAACCGAGGCACTAAAGAATGGATTGTGGGTCTGGGTGCTGTGGCACATGCCTGTAATCCCAGCACTTTGGGAGGTCGAGGTGGGTGGATCACTTGAGGCCAGGAGTTCGAGACCAGCCTGGCCAACATGGTGAAACCCCATCTCTACTAAAAATACAAAAATTAGCCAGGCATGGTGGCACATTCCTGTAATTCCAGCTACTTGGGAGGCTGAGGCAGGAGAATCGCTTGAACACAGGAGGCGGAGGTTGCAGTGAGCCAAGATCGCGCCATTGCACTCCAGCCTGGGCGACAGAGTAAGACTCTGTCTCCAAAAAAAAAAAAAAAAAAACAGAGAGAGAAAGAAAAAAGAAAAAGAATGGATTGTGGGATAGTATGGTGGGTTTCCTATATCATGTTCTTCTCGTAGGTTGACTCTATTTACTAAACAGTCATACCACTCCCTAATAACTTGTTTTGCATCTATGATCCACACATTTATGTAAAGCAGGGTTCCTTAGCCTCGCCCCTATTGGCATTCTGGTTTGAATAATTCTTTGTTGCGGCAAGCTGTCCTGTGCATTGTAAGATGCTTAGCAGCAT
The DNA here is from genome assembly GCF_002776525.5 of Piliocolobus tephrosceles. Classification (NCBI taxonomy): domain Eukaryota; kingdom Metazoa; phylum Chordata; class Mammalia; order Primates; family Cercopithecidae; genus Piliocolobus; species Piliocolobus tephrosceles. The sequence goes on from NC_045445.1 coordinate 24,643,875, forward strand.
CCTTGATGCCAGTAACACTTTCCCAAAAATGTCTCTAGACATTGGCAAATATCCCTTGGGAAGGGAGCAAAATCACCCTCATGGAGAACCACCAGTATAAAGTCCCACAAACTTATGTTTTTTGTTCTGTAAATTCCCCCCCCCTTTTTTTTTTTTTTTTTTTTTCTTTTTTGAGATGGAGTTTTGCTCTTGTTGCCCAGGCTGGAGTGCAATGGCACAATCTTGGCTCATTGTAAGCTCTGCCTCCCAGGTTCAAGCGATTCTCCTGCCTCAGCCTCCTGAGTAGCTGGGATTACAGGCATGCATCACCATGTCCAGCTATTTTTGTATTTTTAGTAGAGACGGGTTTCTCCATGTTGGTCAGGCTGGTCTCAAACTCCCGACCTCAGGTGATCCGCCTGCCTCAGCCTCCCAAAAAACCCCTTTTAAAAAATTAACATCTAAGCTGGATGTGGTGGTGCCCATCTGTAGTCCCAGGTACTCCAGAGGCTGAGGTGGGAGGATCTCTTGAGCCCAGAAATTAAAGGCTATAGTGCACCATGATTGAGCCTGTGAATAGTCACTGCACTCCAGCCTGGGGAACACAGTAAGACCCTGTCTCAAAAAATTAACATTTAAAAATCTTTATCAAAATAATGCATTGGGCTGGGTAAGGTGGCTCCCGCCTATAATCCCAGCACTTTGGGAGGCTGAGAAGGGTGGACTGCTTAAGCCCAGGAGTTCAAGACCAGCTTGGGCAACATAGCAAGACCCCCATCTCTACAAAAAATTTTTCAAAAATTAGCTGGGCGTGGTGGCGTGCATCTATAGTCCCAGTTACTCAGGAGGCTGAGGTGGGACAATGACTTGAGCCTGGGAGGTTGAGGTTGCAGTGAGCCAAGATTGCACCACTGCACTCCACCCTGGGTGACACAGCAAGACCCATCTTGAAAATAATAATAATAATAATAATAATAATAATAATAATAATAATAATGCATTTATGTAAATAAAAATCACTCATAATAGAAAGCAACTATCTCCTGCCTTGCCCCTGCCTACCTGTAGTCCCATTCCCTAAGAGCTGCCACTTAACTGTGTCTGGTTTGGGTTTTTCTAATGATTTCTGCCATATATATTCACCTGTTTATCCATTTACTTAAACAATACATTAGTTGAGCGCTGTGCCTGTTTGCAGGGGCTGCCATCACAAAATACCACTAGGTGACTTAAACAACAGAAATTAATTTTCTCATAGTTCTGGAGGCTGCAGGTTCAAGATCAAGGTACTGGCAGGGCTGGTTTCCTGTGAAGGCCATCAGGGCAGGATCTGTTCCAGGCCTCTCTCCTTGGCTTGCAGATGGTTGCTGCCTTGCTGCCTCCAAACCTGGTTGTCCCTCTGTATATGTGTGTCCCTGGTGTCTCTTCCTCTTCTAAGGACACTAGTCATATTGGATCAGGGCCATACCCCAATGGCCTCAGTTTAATTTAATCACTTTAGTGAAGACCTTACCTCCAAACATAGTTTCATACTGAGGTACTGGGATTTCAGTATATGAATTTTGGGGGACACTATTCAACCCAAAGCAAGTACCTACTGTGTGCCAGTCACCATTCTAAACACTGGGCATGGAATAGCCAACAAAACTCATGAAAATCTCTGCTCTTGATCGGGCGTGGTGGCTCACATCTGTAATCCCAGCACTTTAGGAGGCCGAGGCAGGTGGATCACCGGAGGTCGGGAGTTTGAGACCAGCCTGGCCAACATGGTGAAACCCCGTCTCTACTAAAAGTACAAAAAATAGCCTGGCATTGTGGTGGGTGCCTGTAATCCCAGCTACTTGGGAGGCTGAGGCAGGAGAATTGCTTGAACCCGGGAGGTGGAGGTTGCAGTGAGCCAAGATTACAACACTGCACTCCAGCCTGGGTGACAGAGTGAGACTTTGTCTGAAAAACAAAAACAAATAGAGTAGCCAGGGAAAACCTCTCTGAGAAGTGGACACTTGAGTAAGGACCTGAAGAAGGTGATAGAGAAAGCCATGCAAATGTCTAGGGAAGGATAATTCTAGGCAGAAAGAACTGCTGGTGCCAAGGTCCTGAGGTGGGAACATGTCCAGTTTGCTCAAGGAACAGCAAGGAGGCTCCTGGGGCTGGTGCGGAATGATCAAGGCGGAGTAGCAGGAGCTGCAGGGGTTGGGGGATGGTGAGGCAGATGATGGCATAAGGCCTAGTAAACCATTGTCATGGCTTTGGCCTTTGTTCTGAGTGAGATAGCAAGCCATTGGACAAGTCATGGGTGGAAGTAGGTTTCAAAAGAATCTCTCTAGCTGCTCTGTGAATAACAGACTAAAAGGCGGTTGGGGGGAAGCAGGGAGACCAGTAAGGGGAATGTTGCAATAATCCATTTTTTTCTGAATCCTTCCTTGGTTTACCAGCTCTAGACATCTTCTATTGACCTCCTGCTCTGATAGGTGGGGATTTAGCTCACTTCCGCTGCAATGCTGCCTTTTTCTTCCTCCTAATATATCACTAGTTTTAATTTCTCTGTTTAGGTTCC
>NC_045445.1:24661410-24680604 GCF_002776525.5 Piliocolobus tephrosceles
TAATTTTTGTATTTTCGGTAGAGACAGGGTTTCACCATGTTGGCCAGGCTTGTCTCGAACTCCTGATCTCAAGTGATCCACCTGCCTCAGCCTCCCCAAGTGCTGGGATTATAGGCATGAGCCACTGTGCCCGGCCTGTTAGAAGTGTTTCTGAAGAAGCTGGGGAGTCTCTCTCAGGGCCGCTGTCACAGAGTAGAAATTTGGCCAAATATTCACTAAGCCTCTTGCAACTCCAAGAACCTGAAATCTGTATAACTCTGTGTTTGTCTGGAAGACTCAAATACACACGAAAGGAGATTATAGATTACCAGTAGGTTGCTATATTTAAATATAATTGTATTCATGGTAAACGTATTTAAACTTAAAAGCAGAGTGAAAATGGTATAATGCTTAAAGAAAAAGGATTTTCTAATTAATTCTTAGGGTGAGGTATTTAAGAAATGTGAGTGTGTATTGCCAATTTCAGCTTTGAGCATATGAACAATTTTCAGTTCTTTCTGCTCAAGCTCTATCCAGCTTGTGCGATGAACACATAGCTACCAGCTTGGCCCGAAGTGTCAGGACACTGTAACAGAATGACACTGACAACCTAGGAGCCATCCAGCTACTGAAAGGCTATTGAGGTATTCAGGCAAATTCAACTTCCTGATAAAGTGTGATCCTGGAGAAAGGAACAAGTGCACTGTCTCCTGGAATTGGTTTCCAGCTTTCTCTTTTAGCTTTCTGAGCGGGTCACTAGTGGGGCCAAGGTCCTCAGACTTCCCTTGTGGCAAGAATGACTGTGTGACTCTTGACCCCTGAAGCAGAAGCAGTTTACTGCTGTAATCAGTGCTTATGGTCTCACTGTGTCCTCTGTATATGAAGGAAATCTTATGAAGGCACTGTCAGACCAGGTTCTGTCAGATTGGTCCCCATTAGAGCTTTTGATGTATATATTGGCAGAAGAGTCATTGAGTTGGATGAACTGAAAACAGCTTTGTAACTCTGCTTAGTAATCAATAGTAATCAATACAAAAATTACTTTTCTAGCGTATCCAAAGTCTACCCCTCCCTCAAATTCTTTCTTGAGTCTTCATGAAAACTTTCCAGTAATTTCTGTATTCATTGGGCTAATTGTACACACCACTCATTCAACAAATAATCACATGACATTTCTTATAGTTTGGAGCTCTATGGTGATTACACTTCTCACTGTTGTTGTCCCCTACAGCTAGTCTCTTTCAAGGACAGAGACTATGTTCAATGGCTGTGTAGCCCCCACAGTGCTCTCTACCATGCCTTACATAGAGTAGATGGCCAATAAGTGTTGCTGAATTAAAACATTCTGGATGTACTTAAAATTTAACAATCTTGACCCACAGAATCATAGGATGGTAGAGCTGGAAAGGACTTTTGAGACTATCTCCGTTCTTGTGTGGGTGAGGAAACCAGGCCCACAGAAGTGAGGTTCCTTCATCAAAATGAGCTGGCCAGCCAATGTCTCTATACTGTCTCAGGGCTTTCTCTTCTAATTTCGACCTTTCATCTCATTGTTCATTGTTATCCTTTGGCTATGGAATCCTGAAGACATTCAAACCCACATGCTTTAGTAAAGTGTGCATAGTACCAAATACTAGACCAGTATATTCAGGATTCTTGCGAGCTAGTGTGTGTGTTACCCAGTGGCATCTAGGCTCTTGGGGTCTCCCAAGCTTATGCTCCTAGAAAGTGAAGGCATCTTTGCAGAGAACTGATGGTGTTGCAGCATGGCATTTCTGGTAGCCTTGCAGGAACAGGGAAGCCTATCAGGAGCTTTGTGAGTTAATGAGGGATCATCACTGCTGTGATGGCCACTTCTGGTCCCTGCTGCCAAGATGAGGATGACTTGGAGAAAAATCGAGCAATTTGTGCTCCATACGTTGTTACTTAGTGAGTTATCCTGATGAAAGGGGCAGCGTGGGCTGGGTGCAGTGGCTCATGCCTGTAATCCCAGCACTTTGGGATGCTGAGGTGGGTGGATCACTTGAGGTCAGGAGTTCCAGACCAGCCAGGCCAACATGGTGAAACCCTGTCTCTACTAAAAATACAAAAAATCAGCTGGGCGTGGTGGTGCACACCTGTATTCCCAGCTGCTTGGGAGGCTGAAGCAGGAGAATCACTTGAATCTGGGAAGTGGAGGTTGCAGTGAGCCGAGATTGCACTATTGCACTCCAGCCTGGGCAACAAAACAAGAGCAAAACTCCATCTAAAAAAAAAAAGAAAAATAAAAGAAAGAAAAAGAAAGGGGAGGTATGTCTGGAAGACAGGTGAAATAGAAAAAACAGACCTGATAATATGCACTTACTAGGTTTGAGGAGACACAAGACTATGTAAACCAAAGCCAAACTTTGACATGCCAGAATGTTAGTGCCCACAGTGACAAGGTCCAGGTTTCTGAAGAGCATCCTTATGTGAGATTGGGAAGAGGAAAAAGTGACTATATTGTACTCTCTAACCAAGAGTACATTCTCTGGAGAATGACTCTATGGAGGTCAGTCTTCACTTTATCTAGCTTCGGACTCTGTCTGACTTGGCTAACCAAATGAGTTTTAGAAAGGCATAGTTGCCTCTTTGATATCAATCTGTTACAGTACTTAGCTAAACTTAACTTCCTGATAAAGTATGTTCCTTGAGAAACAGTTCTTCCCAAGAGTTCCTTGGGTTGTGTCTCCTGAACAGTTTGCTTTCTTTTTTCTTTTTTTCTTTTTCCTTTGAGACGGAGTTTCACTCTTGTTGCCCACGCTGGAGTGCAATGGCACGATCTCAGTTCATTGAAACCTCCGCCTCCCGGGTTCAAGCGATTCTTCTGCCTCAGCCTCTCAAGTAGCTGGGATTACAGGCATGCGCCACCACGCCCTGCTAATTTTGTACTTTTTAGTAGAGACAGGGTTTCTCCATGTTGGCCAGGCTGGTCTCGAACTCCCGACCTCAGGTGATCCGCCTGCCTTGGCCTCCCAAAGTGCTGGGATTACAGGCATGAGCCACCACACCTGGTGGCAGTTTGCTTTCTTTTAATAATTCATTTTTTTCTTTCTTTCTTTTTTTTTGAAATAGAGTCTCCCTCTCTTGCCCAGGCTGGAGTGCAGTGGTTTGATCTTGGCTCACTGCATCCTCTGCCTCCTGGGCTCAAACAGTCCTCCCACCTCAGCCTCCCAAGTATCTGGGACTACAGGCATGAGCCACTATACTTGACTAAGTTTTGTATATTTTGTAGAGACAGGATCTCACCATCTTGCCCAGGCTGGTCTTGAACTCCTGAGCTCAAGTGCTCCAACAGCCTTGGCCTCCCAAAGTGCTGAGATTAAAGATGTGAGCCACCACGTCGGGCTCCTTTAATAATTCTTTATGGTTCTGTCATTCAGAATTTCTCTACATTTTCAGCCTTTATTACCTTTTGTGGTAATGAGTTTCACACTGTCAGTCTCCGCTGAATGCCTCTCCCATCTTTTGAGGATGAGTCTTAATTAAATATAGTGATCCTCTGTTTTGGGAAAAGCAAGCCCAGAGAACAGGGATGTTTCCCAACATGTTGACATCAGTTGAGATGTTACTGAGGGAAAGAAGAGACTCCTAAATCTTTCTCCTCAGAGATGCTGGAGCTGGTATTGTGCTAAGAACAAAGGACGTACCTTAGGCTATTTGCAGTAGCAAGAAGCTAGCTAATTCAGGGTAATTAATTAGTGGGATGTTTCTGGAATGGAGTGGGGAAGACAGGGGCCTTATGATGATGATTAGATAAGGCCAGTTAATGGAGAGCCTTGGAATACTGACCTGTGGAGTTTGGGGCATAATGTAACAGGCAGCAATGAATGGTTCTAAGTTCTCGAGCAGGGGTATATTGTAATTGAAACTTGAACTTCGTTATTGTAACTGAAATTTGAAAACCACTGAGCAGGTTTGCCTGGATAGAGATTTTGATGAGAGGATGGCCTCTCACTTCAGAATTGAAAATGTCCCTGTTTGTTTAATTTTGTTTATTGCTACTGGAGCAAAAGAGGGTTGTACATTTTTCTCTGACCTTCACATAGAAATAAATCTGGAGACTGATTGTAAATTATGTTTTTAGTGTTAAGGAAAACTTCCCCTCTCAGCAGACTCTGAGGGTCATCAGAAAAATCTTGGAACAGGCTTATGGGTGGTTCTACATGTTTATTGTGTTCTAGAGGTAGTGTCTTAGTTTGTTCTGGTTGCTGTAAGAAACTACCATCGACTGGGTGGCTTATAAACAACAGAAATTTGTGTCTCACAGTTCTGGAGGCTGGCAAGTACAAGATCAAGATGCCTACAGGTTTGGTGACTGATGAAGGCCTGCTTTCTGGTTCATAGATGGCTGTCTTCTCTCTGTGTGTTCACATGGCCAAAGGGGCAAGGGAGCTTGCCAGGATTTCTTTTGTAAGGATGCTAATCCCATTCATGAGGGTGGAGCCTTAGGTGACCTAATCACCCCCCAAAGGCCCCACCTCCATAATCCGTCACATTGGATGTTAAGATTTCAACATATGAATTTTGCAGAGATACAGACATTCAGTCAGTAGCAGGTAAGTAGTAACAGGACAGATGGCCATCTATATCAGGGAGGTATTATAGCAAAGGCTTATTTCTCTCATGTGTGACCAAAGAGTATCGTGGGGCTCTGATTCTTGGGCCTTCTTCCTTAAAGCCATACTTACCAGCTGCTACTGGAGCAGTTTCAAGCAGCCAGCAGCTCCCCCACAGAGCTCTTCCCTGACCACTTACAGCCTGTAGAGGCTGAGTCACCGTTCTAACACTTGATTATCAGTCATCTTATTCTTTTGCTGTTTCATATGTCAGTTATGTTTTCCCCAACAAAATTAACTCCTATTTCCCTTGTTCTTCATTTGTTAGACCAACAAATACTTGTTGGCTGACTGATTACATTGATAAAAGAACAAACCAAAAAACATAGCAAGAAAGCTATTAGGGAGACTTAGAAGCAGTGTATTGTACAGAACAGCAATGCAAGCTGCCAATCTGTAAGGCATAGCTCTCTGTCTAGATTCTTACCCATTCTACTCATGAATCTCTTCTGAGTGTTTTCATGTGAATTGAAGTCTGTGTCATTACCATCATCCCTCCAGTGAACTAGCATGCTAGGGATGGGGGATGGGACATGACACATGAGCCCAGCCTGGCACTGATGGTTACTGCTGGTCAGTACCACTGTGCCGCCTGAGGGGACATGTGGGAGTCCAGTTGTCTAGTCCAGCTATGGTAGCCTGAGGACAGTCAAGAAGTCAGTAGAGGATGGCTTAAAATGATGATGTCTCTTCAGGTGGCAGAAATGAAGACTTAGTTGGGACATGGTTGCATTTATAAAATTCATAAGGGACAAAAGGAACTCTAATCCCCAGGAAGGAGAAAGGCCTCTTGGTACTTTGAATACAGGAGAGTTCTGTTTTAAGAAGTATATGGATATTATTATTCCAAGGAGTGATATAGGGAGTTTCAAAAACACTTAGCTTATATTTGTGGATGACAGATCTGATCTAGTCTTTTTTTTTTTTTTTTTTGAGATGGAGTCTTGTTCTGTCACCAGGCTGGAGTGCAGTGGTGCAATCTCAGCTCACTGCAACCTCTGCCTCATGGGTTCAAGTGATTCTCCTGGCTCAGCTTCCCGAGTAAGCTGGGATTACAGGCACATGCCACCATGCCCGGCTTATTTATTTATTTATTTATTTATTTATTTATTTATTTATTTTTGAGATGGAGTCTTGCACTGTCACCCAGGCTGGAGTGCAGTGGCACAATCTCCGCTCACTGCAAGCTCCACCTCCTGGGTTCACGCTGTTCTCCTGCCTCAGCCTCCCCAGTAGCTGGGACTACAGGCGCCCGCCACCATGCCTGGCTAATTTTTTGTATTTTTAGTAGAGACGGGGTTTCACCGTGTTAGCCAGGATGGTCTTGATCTCCTGACCTTGTGATCTGCCTACCTCGGCCTCCCAAAGTGCTGGGATTATAGGCGTGAGCCAACGTGCCCGGCCTTATTTTTGTGTTTTTAGTGGAGACGGGATTTCGCCGTGTTGGCCAGGATGGTCTTGAACTCCTGACCTCAGATGATCCACCTATCTTGGCCTCCCAAAGTGCTGGGATTACAGATGTGAGCCCCCGTGCTTGACTGATCTAGTCTTTATCTAAGACAAGTTAGTGATGTTTGAGGATACTCCTGACTTTGGAGGTCTGTATTGGGAATTACCACCAAACTTTCACATAGCTTATTTTTGTCGGAGACAGACTTCCAGCTTATAGCAGTTATGGAATTAGCCTAGGGTGATATTTTTGAAGTATTCTTAAATTGACAAAGGTTGAATATATATATATATAAAGATATATATATACACACACATATATATACACACACACAAATATACATATATAAAGATATATATATACACACAAGGATATATATATATCTGGTATACAATATGATGTTTCGATACACGTATACATTTGGAATAGTTAAATCAAGCTAATTAACATATGTATTACCTTACATACTTATTTTTGTTGGGAATGTTTAAAATCTACTCTCCTAGCAATTTTCTGGTATATAATATAGTGTTATTAACCATAGTCCTCATGCTGGGCAATAGATCTCAACTTATGCTTCCTTACTGAAATTTTATGTCCTTTGACAAACATCTTCCCAATCCTCCCTTCCCAAATACCCCCACCAGGGGTATTGGTGGGTTTTTTATCATAACTTTTGAGGACAAACACTATGGGTTGCAGTTCACAATAGTCGTAGTGGCTGGCGCTCGAAGTTTCCCCTTACTCAGAGTAGAAAGGCCTGCTGGTCCCACATCTGGCTTCCCAGCCACACCCACTCACTAGAGATGACTGGCTGCCAATAGCCTCATCTCTGGAGGAGAACAATACAATAGGCCTGTTGTGTACTTGTTGACATACAGAGTGGATTGTTTTAGCAGGTGCAGAAGATGCTCTGTGTGGAGATTACAGAGACCTTTATCCTTGATGGCGTAGCGTAGTTCAAGTCTAAGTTGTCCTTTGTCTGGCCTACAAGCAGGTGTTGGAACTGGACTTAGTTAAGCTTGGGTCCTTCTGTGCAGCGGGGCAGCATTAATTTAGAATTTTTTGCTGCAGTTCTACTCACTCTGTATGTTTTCCCTTTAATAAAAAAATTAAACTCTCTTTGGTGGCCAATCAGATAGATCTGATTTTTTAAGGCTTTTGATTGGAGACTATACATCCAGGGCAGTTTGAGTCCTGGCGACATTACTTCTTTGTTTTCAAGAATGATCTTAGTGATGGGCAGTGGCCAGGAAGATTCCTGTTTGCTGTTAGTGTGGTGATTTCACTTTGCTTGTTCATGAAAGGAAGCCTCATGCTTCTCCTGCATCCTTTGGGTTCCTGATAAGTGGAGGTGATTTTCGCTTCTGAATTCCCTTTTTGGTTAGTCTGTACCAGTGAAAAGGAGTAGTGGAAAATAGGGTAATCCACAAGCTAGTGATATGTAAGAACCTTAAATATCAGAACTCAGCTGCCAGATCCTTCAGTTCTCCAATTTTCCCCCCAACCCTTGGCTTTTAGGAGAAGGAAGTAAAGCATTAAGGAGCAACTTAAGATGAAGGATTTTGTTAAAAATAAGCAAGCAAGCAAACAAAAAAGTCACTAAAATCATCCTCCAGGTTCAGTACATACGTTCACCTTCATCGAAAACTGCTTAGCCTAATATAAAACTTGGCTTGTGTCCCCCCATGCAGTTGTGTGTGTGGCAGGGAGCTAGGGGAGGACCTTATGGGGGTTGTTCCGAAACTGCAGAGAATATATAACCGGGGTTAAACGTTTGCTTTGAATGGCCAGCAGCTTGCTTACTTCTCATGCTGATGAGGTAAGCGTTTTTCTTAGCTTACTTTCTCTGCTCTCCCTCTGCTCCTTGCTCCTCCACTTATAGTCTGCCTCCAAGTGAAAACTCTGTTTTCAAGGAGAAATGTGCCTCAGGAGGAGGAGGATAAAAATAGGTCAGTGATAACTCTCCTCACACATTCCTATTTATTTTGTTTGAAATTCAGTTCAGATCAACAAGTATTTATTGATAGCTTCTTTGTTCCCTTACTTGTATTAGAGCTCTGGGAGATACGGAATCATGGTGATAATGTTAATAGCTAACATTTTACTTAGTGTTTAGTATTTACTGTGTGTCAAGTGCAGTTCTAAGCTCTTTATACTAGTGCATTTGATCCACACAGTGACCTCATCAAGCACTGTTACTATCCTCATTTTATGGATAAGGATACTGAAGTTAACTAAGTCACCCAGCTAGAAGCTGGTAGAGCCATAATTCAAACCCGAGCATTCCCAGTCCAATAAAACTAGGTCCTTGCTCTTAGGAAGTCTGGTTGAGGGAGATGCCGTCAACATACTGAGAAATAGCTAGGAAATAATGCAAGGCTCTGGAAGTGAGGACCACAGGGAGTAGAGAAGAGAGAGATTATTGCAGCTTAGCATAAGCCTTTTGGAAGAAGTAAGAATTCTCTAAGTCCCAGATTCTTCATGTATCAGATGGGTATAGTAGAATCTATTTCATAGATTTAGTGTAAGAACTGGATGGGATAATGTAGACGAAGAGCTTAGTACAGTGCCTGGCTTATGGAGAGCCCTCAATAAATTATAGTTGCAATGATGACAATGATGATATTGATGTCTCTGGCACCTGAAAGATGAGTAGAGTTGGGATATTCAGAGAGAAGGAGAAATAGCTTGCCAGGTGCATTATAAGGAAAGGGGGGAGTGAACGTGATGTTGGGGAGGGGTACTAAGGAGAAACGATTTTCTTATTTTCTTGCTGTCGGTCGTTAGTCACTTATTAGCTGAGCTAATTGAGGAGACCAGAGGAATGGATGTTGCAGAGTCAGTCAACAGCCCTGAAGATTTTCATTGGTCTTGAAGCATGCGGAGATACTCTCTGACACTGTGAACCTGCTTTCTGGTTGGTCCTCATCTTTTCTCCCTCCTCGTCAAGCTCAGTCTGAATGACAGATCAGTGGATATGAAAAGCCCTGGACATTCCCAGAGTGAGATCAACCTGTGTTGCTTAGAAATCCAGGCTCAGTTGCTTCCCTATTCTTAGCAGGTGTGAACTTTCCTGAGGTAGAGGAAATGTAGCTCCCAGTGGGCTGATAGGATAGACTGGACTTGGGGGTAAGAGAGTGTCCTTAAGACTGTCTTCTGTATGTTATAGATGGCAGCAGTCAATTATTTGTCGAGCTCTTACTATGGGTAGAGCCATATGTCAGGAGTTTTGGGTAAATCAAGAGAAGAAACATGGTCCCTGTCCTTGAGGTGCTGCTGATTCTGTTGTGGGGGCCAGATTGACATACTGGTAACAATTGGAGATCAATATAGGGTAGGTATCATTAAATGTTGAATTGCCTGCTTTCTTCAGGTGCCGCTACCTGGCTGTTCAGCTGTCTCCTGCCATCCCTGTGTTTGCTGCCATGCTTTTCCTTTTCTCCATGGCTACACTGTTGAGGACCAGCTTCAGTGACCCTGGAGTGATTCCTCGGGCGCTACCAGATGAAGCAGCTTTCATAGAAATGGAGATAGGTGAGTCTCCCAACCAGCTGGCAAGCTGCTGTGTAGTGGGTGGCCCTAATCAGTAAAAGAATGGAATCATAATAGTAATTGCAGATAGTAATCACTTCTAGTCTTTTCTCTCTGAGATCCTGAACCTGAGATCATGACTACTCTGTGAATTTAGTAAGGCAGGTGTAGCAACAGTCTAAAGTAATAGACTTTGTCCTTCACTGCATTGGATCACATTTGAGGAAGGATTTGTTACCAAGGTCCTGCTGTATTGTTCCCAAGAGGATGGTTTTTTTACTTTTCTGGGGGAGGTGATCACCAATACATTTTTTCTGAAGCAATGAAAGCACAGATTTATTATCAATTTATTTATTTATTTATTTAGAGAGAGAGTCTGGCTTTGTTACCAGGCTGAAGTGCAGTGGCGTGATCTTGGCTCACTGCAAGCTCTGACTCCAAGGTTCAAGTGATTCTCCTGCCTCAACATCCCGAGTAGCTGGGATTATAGGCACGTGCCACCACACCCAGCTAATTTTTGTATTTTTAGTAGAGACGGGGTTTCACCACATTGGCCAGGATGGTCTCGATCTCCTGACCTTGTAATCTGCCCGCCTTGGTCTCCCAAAGTGCTGGGATTACAGGTGTGAGCCACCACACCCGGTCAGCACAAATTTATTGAAACAAAAGTACACTCCACAGAGTGAGAGGAGGCTTGAGCAAGTGGCTCAAGAGGCACTTTTGGTTTTTTGATGAAAGCTGTAAACCTTCTCCCCATAAAAATGCTCTTATATGCATGTACATGTACATAGTTTTGGATGTAATTTCAGGGATTCATAGATCTTCTGAAGCGCATCCATGTCCCCCCCAACCAATAATTCCTGCTTTAGGCCGGGAGCTGTGGCTCACGCCTATAATCCCAGCACTTGGGGAGGCTGAGGCTGGTGCATCATTTGAGGTCAGGAGTTCAAGACCAGCCTGGCCAACATGGTGAAACCCTGTCTCTACTAAAAATACAAAAATTAGCCGGGCATGGTGGCGTGTGCCTGTAATCCCAGCTACTCGGGAGGCTGAGGCAGGAGAATCATTTGAACCTGGGAAGCGGAGGTTGCAGTGAGTCTAGATTGTGCCACTGCACTCCAGCCTGGACAACAGAGTGAGACTCTATCTCAAAAAACAAACAAACAAACAAACAAACAAACAAACAAAAAACCCTGCTTTAGGGGAACATGCAATGTGAAAGGGGGCAGCTGTGGTGCCAGGAACCACTGAGAATTCTAGGAGGGGTAAAAGCAATTGCAGGGTCAATAGAGTCTAGACCGCAGCTCAGGATAAGGATCTTTGGTACAGAGATGAAGTGCTACATTATCTAGGAGCCAGGGTGGCTTCATGAATTGAAGCAGAACTATCCCAGGGCCAGGGGAGGAGATATCCTGGGATCTCACAGTGAGAAGAAGACTATGATGCAAGTACTAGGAGGGAGTGGGAGCCCACCAGTGCCTACCTAAATGGTTCTCAGGTTTGGTACCCAGGTAGCTTGAGTTGGCATCCAAGCTAGACAGAGTAAGAAAAAGGGACCCAGGACTTGAAAGACTAAGAAGCTGTGCCAGTAGAGCACCAATCTGTGGCTGGCCTTTAGTTCTTTGAGGGTGCTTTGAAGGCTTCCATGTATTTCTTTTTTCTTTTTCTCTCTCCCTTCCTTCCTTCCGTCCTTCCTTCCTTCCTTCCTTCCGTCCTTCCTTCCTTCCTTCCTTCCTTCCTTCCTTCCTTCCTTCCTTCCTTCCTTCTTTCCTTCCTTCCTTCCTTTTTTTCCTTCCTTCTGTTTTTTTTTTTTCACAGTTTCACTCTGTCCCCCATGCTGGAGTGCAGTGGCGTGATCTCAGCTCACTGCGACCTCCACCTCTCAGGTTCAAGTGATTCTCGTGCCTCAGTCTCCAGAGTAGCTGAGATTACGGGCGCCCACCACCACTCCCAGCTAATTTTTGTATTTTTAGTAGAGACAGTGTTTCACCATATTGGCCAAGCTAGTCTCGAACTCCCGACCTCAAGTTATCCTCTGGCCTTGGCCTCCCAAAGTTCTGGGATTACAGGTGTGAACCAGCGCGCCTGGCACATGTATTTCTTTTGTTTATTTTAGCTGTGTTTTCCGTTAGGCTTCTTAATGGATTTCATTTTGAAAAATTCCAGCCTGTTTTAGTTGAGCTAAGGAGAAATGGGTTTGTGCACATGTGAGCTATAACTATTTGGGGGTGGGGTGAGGGTGGAGATAGCGGGAAGAGAGCAGAGGTGACATGTGTTGGCACAGCTGGAGTTCTGGGGAGACCCGATAGAACTAGGAGTAATTAGGAGCAAGATGATGAGGAAGAGTTGTGAGTGCTGTTTTTTCTCCATCTGGGTTATTCTTTTCCAGTTCCCTTCCCATTCACATATGGAGAAACTGAGGGTCAAGGCAGTACCTTGACTTGTCTCTTGCCTCTTACAGCAGGTTGTTAACAAAGTTATCTCTTTTCTGCCCGATCACTGGGCCTGGGGCTCAGACTCAAGCTGTCACATTGCGGCCTCTGCATTTAGCATGTTTCTCGCAATAGAAGAGTACGTTTTTCAGTTCATATGTGTGTTTATGTTAGGAAGTTTTTGTCATCTTGTATTTAGTCCTGTACTGGGTATGCTGTGGGTGGGGGATGGGGAGAGAGGAAGTCATGTGATGCCCTTGCCTGATACGGCCTCCCGGGGAAGGTGAACCATGAACCCTGTCTCCCAGGTGCCCTCATGGAAAGCATATGCATAGAATATTAAGGTGGCATGCTGGTACTTATCCTCTAATGAATAGCTGTCCTCATCCTTTTAAGACTTGTGACACACTGTTATTGTTTGATTTCACAGCATCTACCCCACTCCACAAAAAAAGGAAAAATGTTCCATATGGCAGATATTTTTAAAATCAAAGTGAATTGAAAACTATTCTGTTTTTAGAATTATACTGCATGGTGAGGGTGCAATGACACAGGCACTCTCATATGCCGTGGATGGGCAGGCATGCAAATTCATACAGTCTGTCTGGGAAGCAGTTTGGTAATAAGGAATATGTACTTCAAAGGGTCATACCCTTTGACCCAGTAGTTCTACTTCTCTGAGGGTTTAACTAAAGGAGATAAACAAAGATTTTTACAAATTACTGTAGAAGGATTCTTAGTGCATCGTTTTTTCTTTTCTTTTAAATATGAGTAGCTATTTTAATGCCGGCAACTTCATGTATTACTGCTTAGACTTCAACATTCTTTTCTTTATTCTTTCTGTTTTAGAAATTAATTTTAACACATGAATATGTTCTTGGAAGGGAGAAGGGGACTAGGATTGAGGTGATGATCGAAGGGGATTTAAGCTTTTATCTGTAATATTTTAAATTTTTACATGTAACGTCAACTAAATAGTAAAAATCCCAACAATATGGAATACTTAAATAAATCACAGGACACATATATGATGGAATATTACCAGTAGTTATGTTTTAGAAAAAAATTAACAGTGAGAAAATGTTCACAGTATATAATATTAAGTAAATACTTCACGGTACAAAACTACATTTATAATATGATCTCAATTTTTTTTAAAATTATGAATGTTTACCTGTTAATAGAAGATTAGAAGGAAATACACCAAAAAATATAAATATCTCTGAGCTGAGAGACTGTCAGTGATTTTTATGTTTTCTTATTTATACTTTCTGTTTTTTCCAAAAAAAAAAAAATTTTGAGACGGCGTCTCGCTTGCTCTGTCACCCAGGCTGCCTCCCAGGTTCAGGCAGTTCTCCTGCCTCAGCCTCCAGAGTAACTGGGATTACAGACGCGTGCCACCATGCCTGGCTAATTTTTGTATTTTTAGTAGACATGGGGTTTCGCCATGTTGGCCAGGCTGGTGTCGAACTCCTGATCTCAGGTGATCCGCCTGCCTCAGCCTCCCAAAGTGCTGGGATTACAGGTGTGAGCCACCGCACCTGGCCCTGTTCTGTTTTTTTCTAAAATTTTTACAATAAGCAAGGGTTACTTTTATTTCAATAACTGTTTTTGTATTACCAGTTGTTTCTTTTCACATGCATATATTTTATGTTTACAAGATAGTATTGTTTTCTGCATATTGCTTTTTAACATATATTTTCATTTTGCCATATATTGTATTTTCCTGTTTTCACCATTCTTTCATCTATATCATTTTTAATGGCTGCATAATATTCCATTCTATGCACATAACATAATTTACTTAACCAACCTCCTATTGTGACATTGAAGTTATTTTTAGTTTTTCACTATTAAAAGGAACTCTGTGACAGATATCCTTATATAAACATCTTTCGTATATCTCATTATAATTTTGATAAGTTTCTAGAAGTAGACTCGGTCAGTAAATGAATACACATGTTTAAAACTTTGGTAGCTGGCTGGGCATGGTGGCTCACGCCTGTGATCCCAGCACTTTGGGAGGCTGAGGCAGGCGGATCACTTGATGTCTGGAGTTTGAGACCAGCTTGACCAACATGATAAAACCCCATCTCTACTAAGAATACAAAAATCAGCCAGGCATGGTGGTGGGCCCCTGTAATCCCAGCTACTCTGGAGGCTGAGGCAGGAGAATCACTTGAACCCAGGAGGCAGAGGTTGCAGTGAGCCAAGACTGAGACCACGCCACTGCACTCTAGCCTGGGCGACAGAGCGAGACTCCATCTTAAAAGAAAAAAAAAGTTTAGTAGCAGCTGCTATATTGCTCACTGATAAGATATAAGAATGACCTTTCCCCACCCTTGTTAACATGGGGTATTTTTGTTCTTTGTATTGCTTTTTAATATGATAGGTAGAAATGGTATCTTTGTGCTTTAATTTTTATTTCTCTGATTATTAGTGAAATTAGATGTCTTCATTTAATGTATTTTTAGCTATTTTTTAATGAATGTTTTTGTTTGTAATCAGAAAAAAAAGTCTCGAAGAAACACTTTTTCATATGTATACCACAGAACTGCATGCACTTAGTGGAGTTTTATGGGCATATTCTGTGATGTTGAGTGTCTAGTCTGTAAATGATTGCCTAGAGAAGACAGTGGGCTTAGGGAACCTTTGAATGCCCCCATTGGGTTTGGAGAGGTGGTGAGACTTTTGGGCTGAAATAATGGCTAGCTGCGATATTAGCTGTCTTTATTGATTTACAGAAGCTACCAATGGTGCGGTGCCCCAGGGCCAGCGACCACCCCCTCGTATCAAGAATTTCCAGATAAACAACCAGATTGTGAAACTGAAATACTGTTATACATGCAAGATCTTCCGGCCTCCCCGGGCCTCCCATTGCAGCATCTGTGACAACTGTGTGGGTGAGTAAAACTACGGGGACATTGCCTAGGGAAAAGGCTGAGTTGAACAAGAAAGTCAGGGCGGTCACCAATTCTTGGGAGAAATCAGTGGCGGAGGGAAGATAGATTTAGATGGAAAATGAGCTAGATTTAGATAGGAAATCTAGATAGGCAACAAGCTCCTGAAAAACTGCAAATCAGCTGTACTTATGTAGATCGAATCGCAATTTAAATATTCTCTAACCTAAACTTTACAAAAACTTCTTTAGTAAATGGGAAAAATAAACTTTACTTATTTTTGAAATTTAGATTTTCCTGTACTGGATTTTCACGTGGGACCCACCTTACATAGTGGGAGGAGACTCCTAGTCCACTGGAGGGCAGTATTGAGGAAGGAAGGCCTAAGACACAACCCAAGAAGACGAAAGTTGCTAGTAGCATTTATTGAGTTTCTACTACATGTTGGGCACTGTGCTAGGTGATTTACCTTTCTCTCATTTAAGACTTGTAACAGCCCCATGAGATTGGTATTATCCCCATTTTACGGATGAGGAAATAGGTGAAGCACCAGTATGTAAGTTCACATAATTAGCATAAGATGAAGCTAGAGCAGGTCTGATTCCAGACTGCTTATTTCTTCTCTCTGCTGCTGCTGCAAGAGGGTCGGGTATAAGTGTGCATAATACAGTGGTCTGTGCTTCCATCCACATATATGTGGCTTCGTTGTAATCACTGCCTACTGTGTGCTAAACCCTGGCCAAGATGAGAAACGGGCCATAAAGATTCCTGTTGATAGACCTATATGTGAAATTGCTTATATCCCCCAGGCATACTTCTAACGTTCTTTTTAAGATTACTTTTTCTTGAGTTCCCATGATTGGATAATGTTTTGTCCGTATACCATGTGGCATTCTGAGGGCGTTGCTTTCCTCTTACTAGTCATTTCTTTAGGCAAAGGTTGGGAGATATATCTTGCTTTATGTGGTAAAAAGCTATATGGTGCTCTCTTCGGCAGCATGTATACTAAAAAACTACTATATGTAGATAAGATTTTTATAAATCAAAACCCATTTTATTATTATTTTTTTAAAATTCACTTTAAGTTCCGGGATACATGTGCAGAATGTGCGGGTTTGTTACATAGGTATACATGTGCCATGGTGGTTTGCCACACCTATCAACCTGTCATCTAGGTTTTAAGCCCCAAATGCATTAGGTATGTGTCCTAATGTCCTCCCTCCTCACCCCACCCCCTGACAGGCCCCAGTATGTGTTGTTCCCCTCCCTATGTCCATGTGTTCTCATTGTTCAGTTCCCACTTACGAGTGAGAACATGCAGTGTTTGGTTTTCTGTTCCTGTGTTAGTTTGCTGAGAATGATGGCTTCCAGCTTCATCCATGTCCCTACAAAGGACGTGATCTCATTCTTTTTTATGGCTGCATAGTATTCCATGGTGTATATGTGCCCCATTTTCTTTATCCAGTCTATCATTGACGGGCATTTAGGTTGGTTCCAAGTCTTTGCTATTGTAAATAGTGCTGCAATAAGCACATGTGTGCATGTGTCTTTATGGTAGAATGATTTATAATGTTTTGGGTATATACCCAGTGATGGGATTGCTGGGTCAAATGGTATTTCTGGTACTAGAGCCTCAAGGAATCGCCACACTGTCTTCTACAATGGTTGAACTAATTTACACTCCTACCAACAGTGTAAAAGTGTTCCTATTTCTCCACAGCCTCGTCGGCACCTATTGTTGAAGCCCATTTTATTTTATTTTATTTTATTTTTTGAGATGGAGTCTCACTCTGTCGCCCAGGCTGGAGTGCAGTGGTGTGATCTCCACTGACTGCAACCTCCACCTCCCGGGTTCAAGTGATTCTCCTGCCTCAGCCTCCTAAGTAGCTGGTATTACAAGCGTGCACCACCATGCCTGGCTAAATTTTGTATTTTTAGTAGAGACGGAAGTTCACCATGTTGGTCAGGCTGGTCTCAAACTCCTGACCTTGTGATCTACCCACCTAGGCCTCCCAGAGTGCTGAGATTACAGGCATGAGCCACCGTGCCCGGCCCTCGAAACCCATTTTAAATGAAGCAGGAAACTTGATATTTAAGGAAGGTCTATACCCAGTAATGAGATTGCTGGGTCAAATGGTATTTCTGGTTCTAGATCTTTGAGGAATCGCCACATCTTCCACAATGGTTGAACTAATTTACATTCCCAACAACAATAGGGTTCCTATTTCTCTGAAACCTCGCCAGCATCTGTTGTTTTTTGACTTTTTAATAATCGCCATTCTGACTGGCATGAGATGGTATCTCAGTGTGGTTTTGATTTGCATTTCTCCAATGATCAGTGATGTTGAGCATTTTTTCATATATCTGTTGGCTGCATGATTGTCTTCTTTTGAGAACAATGAGAACACATGGACATAGGGAGGGGAACAACAAACACTGGGGGCTATTGGGGGATGGGGACGGGAGGGAGAGCATTAGGAAAAATAGCTAATGCATGCTGGACTTAGTACCTAGGTGATGGCTTGATAGGTGCAGCAAACCACCATGGCACACATTTACCTATGTAACAAACCTGCACATCCTGCACATGTACCCCAGAACTTAAAATTAATAAAAAAAAAAAGATGGTCTGATGTGAGGTAGTATTTCCTTTCCTTATTAATATTCTTAACTGTAAGGAACTCACACAAATCAATTTTTTTTAAAAGCACTGATGTTCTGGGAGAAATATAGACAGTTCATAAAAATATAATTGGCTAGTTATCATGACTAATAGTCAAAGAAATGATTTCAGGATGCTTTTTTTTTGAGATAGGATATCACTCTTTTTTCCAGGCTGGAGGGCAGTAGCACAATCACACCTCAGTGCAGACTCAACTTCCTGGGCTCAGGTGATCCTCCCACCTCAGCCTCCCAAGTTGCTGAGACTACAGGCATGCACCACCATGCCTGGCTATTTTTTTTTCTTTTTTTTTTTTTTTGCATTTTTTGTAGAGATGGGTTTTCCCCATGTTGCCCAGGCTGGTCTCAAACTCTTGGGCTCAAGCAGTCCACCTGCCGCAGTCTCCCAAAGTGTTATTACAGGTGTGAGCCAATACTCCCAGCCCAATATGCTTTTTTTAAATCTAGAAAATTAGCAAGGAAAACCTGATATTTATTCTTCCACTAGTAAGTGTAAATTGGAACAAACTTTTTGGAAGGCAACCTAATAAGATTAATCAAAAGCCTTAAAAACATCTATACTTTTTGATGCCAGTGGTTCCCTTTCTAGGGAGTCTGTCCCATGAAATCAGAGATGTGGGGTAGAAATGTTTAACTCAGGATTATTATGACAATTAAAAGTTGAAAAGAACCTAATTGTGTACCAACAGATAAGTAGCCAAATAAATTATAGAGCTGGACGTGGTGGCTCACTCCTGTAATCCCAGCACTTTTGGAGGCCGAGGTGGGCAGATCACTTGAGGCCAGAAGTTTGAGACCAGCCTGACCAACATGGTGAAACCTCATCTCTACTAAAACATACAAAAATTAGCTGGACATGTTGACATGTGCCTGTAATTGCAGCTGAGATCCCGGCTGAGGCACGAGAATCAAAAACCCATGAGGTGGAGGCTACAGTGAACGGAGATCGTGCCACTGCACTCCAGCCTGGGTGACAGAGCTAGACTTTGTCTCTAAATAAATACATAAATAAATAAGTAAATAAATGGACATTCATACATTAGACTAATGGAAAGAGTTCATACCAGAAAGCTAAATGACATAAAACAGGAGATAGGCTACATTTACTGTGTGAAGTCAGTTACCTATTTAAAAAAATATATAATGAGGTATAAAGAAATATGCAAGGAAATACAGGAATTTGCCACAATTTTTATAATTTATTATCTATACGTTGTGGGATTATGAGTGATTTTGTTTCTTTCATTTTTTCATATGCTATCCTCCACTACTGTGATTTCTTCATGTTTCTTTTTATTTTTTCAAGTTTTCTATAATGAGCATGTATTACTTGTATTATCAGAAAAGATGTGATTTAAAATACTGTAAAAAATATGTATCTGTATAACCATTTTTCTCTATACCTTTCTTCCCTTTCCTGAAAAGATGTAGCCTCCTCAGCAGGAGATACACTATTTTTACAGCCTTATTTTTTGACCAGTACACACTCACTTTTCTTTCAAATTGATGTATTTTATTCTTTTTTTTTCTTTTCTTTTCTTTTCTTTTCTTTTTTTTTTTTTTTTTTTTTTTTTTTTTTG
>NC_045445.1:24680704-24683405 GCF_002776525.5 Piliocolobus tephrosceles
TTTTTTTTTTTTTTGTGATGGAGTCTCGCTCTCTCTCCCAGTCTGGAGTGCAGTGGCGCGATCTCGGCTCACTGCAAGCTCTGCCTCCTGGGTTCACGCCATTCTCCTGCCTCAGCTTCCCGAGTAGCTGGGACTACAGGAGCCCGCCACCACGCCTGGCTAATTTTTTGTATTTTTAGTAGAGATGGAGTTTCACCGTGTTAGCCAGGATGGTCTCGATCTCCTGACCTTGTGATCCGCCCTCCTTGGCCACCCAAAGTCCTGGGATTACAGGTGTGAGCCACTGCACTGGCCCAAATTGATGTATTTTATTCTTTTGTAACCTTTTGTTCATCAAAATAACACATGTTCATTGTGGAAAATATGGGAAGTACAGAAAGTATAAATAAAACTTAATCCTAAATTCACTCTCCATTTTACTCTATTTCCTTCTAGTGTTTCTGCAAAATTGGACTGTAACATGATAGTTTTTAATCCTGCTTTTGTCATTTAACATTCTATCCTGAGTATTTTTCTGCGTCTTTAATAAATGTTTCTTTAATATATTATTTTAATGACTGCATAATCCATCATATGGTTCTATTCAAGTTTATTTAGGCAGTCTTCTGTCATTAGACATTATTCATTCTTCTACTTTATTCATTGTTATAACACTGCAATCGTAATTATTAAACATAAGGATATGGAACAATTGGAACCTTCATACATTTCTGGTGAGAATGTAAAATCATGCAACTGCTGTGGAAAAGTTTGGTGGTTCCTCAAAATGATAAACATAGAATTACCACATGACCCAGCAATTCCACTCCTGGGTGTATACCTATATTAGTCTGCTTGGGTTACCATAACAAAATACGTCAGACTGGCTGGCTCAAACAATGGGAATTATTCTCTTACAATTCTGGAGGCTGGAAGTCAAAGATAGAGGTGCGAGAAGGGATGGTTTCTGGTGAGGCCTCTCCCCCTGACTTGCAGATGGCTGCCTTCTTGCTGTGTCCTCATGTGACCTTTCCTCTGTGCTCACACACTACTGGTGTCTCATCCTCTCCTTACAAGGACCCCAGTCCCATTGGATTAGGGCCCCACCTGGATGACCGCATTTAACTTTAGTTACCTCCTTAAAGGTTGTGCCTCCAAGTGCAGCCACATTGGGGGTTAGGGCTTCAACATATGGAACTGGGGAGTGGGGGAACAGTTCATTCCATAACAATAGCCAAAAGAATTGACAACAAGGACTCAAAACCTACTTGTATGCCAGTGTTCATAGCATCATTACTCACAGTAGCCAAAAGGTGGAACCAACCCAAGTGTCTATCAACAGATGAATGGCTAAACAAAATGTGGTATATATACACAATGAAATATTATCCAGTCATAAAAAGGAATACAGTACTGATACAATGTGGATGAACCTTGAAAACATGCTATGTGGGAAAAAAAACACACAAAAGGACAAATATTGTATGGTTCCGCTTATATGAGATATCTAGAATAGGCAAATTCATAGAGACAGAATGTTAGAGATTGCTAGGGGATAGGGGAAGGGGAAAATGGAGAGTTACTGCTTAATGGGTGCAGAGTTTCTGTTTGGAGTAATGAAAGGGTTTTGGAAATAGATAATAGTTATGGTTCCCCAACATTATGAATGTAATTAATGCCACTGAATTGTACTCTTAAAATGGTTAAAATGGCAAATTGTATGTTATGTATATTTTACCGTAATAGATTTTTTTTTTTTTTTTTTTTTAAAACAAGGTTTCACCTTTTTCCCCGGCCTGGGTGGCGTGGCGTGATTTCAGCTCACTGCAACCTCTGCCTCCTGAGCTCAAGTGATCCCCCCACCTCAGCCTCCTGATTAGCTGGGATTACAGGCGTGCACCACCACGACCCACGAATTTTTGCATTTTTTGGTAGAGATGGGGTTTCACCATGTTGGCCAGGCTGGTTTCAAACTCTTGACCTTGGGATTCCCCTGCCTGGGCCTCCCAAACAATACAAAATTTAATTTAAAACTTTGAACTTCAGCTGGGTGCCGTGGCTCACGCCTGTAATCCTAGCACTTTGGGAGGCTGAGGCGGGCGGATTACCTGAGGTCAGGAGTTTGAGACCAGCCTGGCTAACATGGAGAAACCCCGTCTCTACTAAAAATACAAAAATTAGCAGGGTGTGGTGGCGGGCACCTGTAATCCCAGCTACTCGGGAGGCTAATGAGGCTTGAACCTGGGAGGTGGAGGTTGCAGTGAGCCGAGATCACACCATTGCACTCCAGCCTGGATGACAAGAGTGAAAGTCCGTCTCAGAAATAAATAAATAAAAATAGCCGGGCGCGGTGGCTCAAGCCTGTAATCCCAGCACTTTGGGAGGCCGAGACGGGCGGATCACGAGGTCAGGAGATCGAGACCATCCTGGCTAACACGGTGAAACCCCGTCTCTACTAAAAAATACAAAAAAATTAGCCGGGCGAGGTGGCGGGCGCCTGTAGTCCCAGCTACTTGGGAGGCTGAGGCAGGAGAATGGCGTAAACCCGGGAGGCGGAGCTTGCAGTGAGCTGAGATCCGGCCACTGCAGTCCAGCCTGGGCGACAGAGCGAGACTCCGTCTCAAAAAAAAAAAAAAAAAAAAAAAAAAAAAAAAAAAAAAAAAAAAAAAAAAAAAAAAAAAAAAAATTAAAAATTAAAAAATCTTTGTGCATTTATTTTTTA
>NC_045445.1:24683505-24692304 GCF_002776525.5 Piliocolobus tephrosceles
AAAATTTGAACTTAAAATTTCTGTGTGCATTTCTATTTACTTAAGAGAAATTACTGAAAATGGATTTATTCTGCCAAAGGGGTACAAGCTTTATGAAGGCCCTTGATACGTACTGCCAAATTACTTTCTAGAAAGGTTCTTTCGTTTTATGCTCCCACAAGCAGTATGTTAGAGTGTCCATTTTACCTTATTCTCACTAGCACTGAATTTTATTATTTATGTTCTTATTTTGATAGGCATAAAATATGTTACTGTTTTACTAGTATTACACTGAATTATTGGTGAATAGGAAAAATGTTAAATATAGGTTTTATGGTATTTATTAGTTTTTGCCCTATTTCCTTTTTGTTTTTTGTTTTTGTTTTATGTACAGTTGACCCTTGAACAATGCAGTTTTGAACTGCATCGGCCCACTTAATAATGAGGAGTTTTTTTTCAGTAAATACAGTATCGGTGGGTTCCTCATCTGCAACCAAACGCGGATCCAAAATACAGTCGTCCCTAAGTATCCTTGGGGTATTGGTTTCAGGAATTGCCCTTGGATACCAAACCCCATGCATTCTCAAGTCCTGCAGTGGCCCTGTGGAACCCATGGATATGAAAAGTCAGCCCTCTGTATCCGTATCCAGGGGTTTCATATTTTGTGAATACTGTATTTTTGATCTGGTTTTAGTTGTGGATGCAGAACCTGTTGATACGGAGGACCAACTGTATTTATTGAAACAAATCCACGTGGAAGTGGACGCACGCAGTTCAAACCTGAGCTGTTCAAGGTTCAAATGTACAGTATTCACAAGATGCAAAACCTGTGTACACGAGGGGCAACTTTTCTTATCCGTGGGTTCTGCAGGGCGGCTGAGTGACTTGAGTATGGGTGGATTTTGGTATCTGCCTGTAATGCTTACCACGATCAAATGAACATATTCATCACCACACAGTTGCCATTGTGTGTGTATGTGCGTGTGTGGTGAGGACACTTAAGATTACTCTCTTAGCAAATTTCAAGTAACTTTTGACTATTATTTTCTTGATGAAGTATTTGTATTTTCCTATTGATTTCTAAGAACTTTTCATATAGTCAGGTACAACTTTACGTAGATTGCCATTGGTTTTTTTCTCTTTAATTTTCTTTATGGTAATTTTAACACACACAAAATATTTTTTAAATTTTTAATTTATTGTTGGTATTTAGTAGGTATATATATTTATGGTGTACATGAGAAGTTTTGATACAGGCATGCAATGTGTAATAATGACATCATTGATTGCCAAGGAAATGCAAATCAAAACCACAAAATATTTTTTTAAAGTTTATGGAGTCAAATCTATTTTTCCTTGTCATCTGTTTTCTTCCAGTACTTTTATGCTTAGAAAGTCCTTCTGCATATAGCGGACAAATAAACATTTATTCCTTATGGTTATTTTATGGATTTGCTTTGCTTTTACATTTAGCTCTTTAATTCATCTGGAATTTACTATGACAAGTAGTATGAAGAAAAAAAAGAAATTGATCCTTATTTTGCACCAAATAGCCAATTGTCACATAATTGTTTATGGAATAATACTTCCTTTCACCTGATTTTGTGATGCTGAGTTTATTAGACAACAAAATCTTATCTATTCTAAGATCTGTTTCTGGGCTCTTTCCATTCCATGGAGCTATGCCATACCGTTTTAAATATTGTAGTTTACATTTTTCCTTGGCTATTTTCACCTATTTATTCTTCTTGAACTTAGCAGGCCCACCGTTTAAGATTTTATTTGGACAAGCAGTGTCTCTGCTTTTAATGAGCAAAGTGAGGCAGATCACTTAACCTCTCCATGCCTTTGTTTCTTCATCTGTAAAGTGGGGAAAAGAGTATCTCCTTTTGCTCAAGTTGCAGGGAAATTGTTAGGATCAAATGAGATGGTTTTGAAAAAGTAAACAAATAAAACCCTGCATTTTTTACAACTGAAATAGACAATGATCCTGGAGGTCTTTGAATTAGATATTATGTAGATGGCGGGGTTGATTTTTGTTCTGGAGTCTTTTGGCATTGGACTCTCTCTTTCTCCCACAGAGCGCTTCGACCATCACTGCCCCTGGGTGGGTAATTGTGTTGGAAAGAGGAACTACCGCTACTTCTACCTCTTCATCCTTTCTCTCTCCCTCCTCACAATCTATGTCTTCGCCTTCAACATCGTCTATGTGGCCCTCAGTGAGTATGCAGGGCAGTGTCCGTTGTTGGAGTGGGGCGGGGTGGGGGAAGAGTTAAGGGCAGCTTAGAGGGTGGTTGGGTTTCCTGGTGGTACCATTGTGAAAAGTACCTTAGGACAGGTTAGAAATGAGCACTGTTATCTGCTCTTGAGCAGGGTTGCAAACCTCAGTGCACATCAATGAGTATTACTCAGTGTGTTGGCCTTTTCCCTGACCAACTGCTGGGGCCTGGGGCCTGGGGCCATAATTACTGGTCTGTATCCAGAGTACTGGGGCATTTCTGAGGTAATCCCAAAGGTTGGGGATGTATTTTGTCTCAGAAAATCCTCTCTTCTTCTGCCTTGTAAAACTTGCCTTGTGCTAAGGGGTAGAAAAGGGTTTTGCCTGAGAAATGTCTTTTGGTAGCTCACGGTCTATTTTGGGAGATAGAAAGCACATCCACATGTGTGCATGTGCACAAACATACACACACACCCACCCACACACACACACACACCCCAGTCTAAGGGCAGATGTGATGTGGAGTTAAGGGAGTGGTCTTAAGACAGCTTCCTGGAAAGAGAAGAGTTCTGAGCTGGATTTTGAGCAAGGGAGGGACACGTATTGGCAAAGAGAGAGGATTTTTCTTGGGTATTTCTGATTTCTTTTATCTGTTAATGTCCCCCTAACATGTCCATAGTTGGGGGCTAGGGAAAAGGGAAGGGATCCTGCTGCTTGGTTTCTGCCCACCTCTCTAGTCCAGGGCCTGGTCCTGCACTGGAAATGTGAACTCTTTAGTCATGAGACTACCAGCTAGGAGATGAAGCTCTTCACCCTTGCCCGAGTGAGAGCTTAGCTCTTGCCAGTGTGTAACATGGGAAAGGGAGGGAAGGAAGTGAGTAGGCACTAGGATAGTGTGTAGTTTTGACTGAAGTCACTAATTTTTCTCTCTCCTCCTCCTCCCAATTTCACAGAATCTTTGAAAATTGGCTTCTTGGAGACGTTGAAAGAAACTCCTGGAACATATCCTCCCCTGGCAGTATGTCCCTCTAAAGCCTTCTTAAGCTACTTTCCAGCATGCTTTCTCCCCACAGTTCTCCCGCTATCTAGTTTTTCAGACATCAGAGAGTGCCAAGGTCTAAAATAATTAAAAAATATATATAGTCTTAGTGGTAGCAACCAGAATGGAAGATGACCGGGACTAAAAGGGAGTTCTTTCCTTCACCCCCTGCTCAGAACGGTGGCTGCATTTCTGCAAAGGGGGTTCAGATGAGATTTCTATAAATCACATCCTCTTTCTTTTCCCTCACTAGTTCTTCATTTATGAATCTTTTTTTTTTTTTTTTTGAGACAGAGTCTCGCACTGTCACCCCAGCTCGCCTCCTGGGTTCAAGCAATTCTCCTGCCTCAGCCTCCTGAGTAGCTGGGACTACAGGTGCCTGCCACCACGCCTGGCTAATTTTTTGTATTTTTAGTAGAGACAGGGTTTCACCATGTTGGCCAGGCTGTTTTTGAACTCCTGACCTCGTGATCCGCCCACTTCGGCCTCCCAAAGTGCCAGGATTACATGAATTTTGTTTTTTGACAGAATTTCCATTGGCAGTGATGGCCAACATTGTTTAGCTCTGGCCCCTCCCACACATCCCCTTCCAAGAGTCAATGATGAATAAATAGGCAAACCCTTAAATATCTTAGATATGCTAGAAATTCTTTCATAAGGGATCGATCCAGTAAGTTCAGAATTCATCTGTTGTTATATATATGGAAACATGACTTTGTGATATACGTTCCAGGAGGTAAAGATGGTGTGACTGGTGCCCTGAATATGGGTGGAGGCATCAAGTCTCCTGATGTTGAGTTCTTCAATATTCCTTAACCACACCTCACTGTTCTAGAAGTCCTCATTTGCTTCTTTACACTCTGGTCCGTCGTGGGACTGACTGGATTTCACACTTTCCTCGTGGCTCTCAACCAGACAACCAATGAAGACGTGAGTCAACTTTCTCTTCTCCTCACCACATATTCTTCTTCCCAAAGCCTATCCTCTTGCTACTTGCTAGAGAACTACTTGCTAGAGTCTCCAGGCCTGGGAGGTTGAGGCAGGCAGAAACGTGGTGTGCGAGATGGTTAAGTCAGATGTGTGGAAGAGAAAGCAGAGGGCTTTGTTTGGAGTTGAATGCTTGTGGAGCATTAGGAAGAAGAGGTTGAAAAGTTGGGTGGGTATATAGCCTTTAACTGTTCACAGGTCCTTAAAGGCTAGCAGGTGCCTCTCTTTGGCATGGAGAGGGGCAGTTGCACTGGATGAATCCTTGCTATATAAAAAGTTACCAATTAGGCTGGACGTGGTGGCTGATGCCTGTAATCCAAGCACTTTGGGAGGCTGAGGCGGGCAGATCACCTGAGGTCAGGAGTTCAAGACCAGCCTGGCCAACATGGTAAAAAAAAAATACTAAAAATACAAAAATTAGCCGGGTGTGGTAGTGCGCACCTATAGTCCCAGCTACTCGGGAGGCTGAGGCAGGAGAATTGCTTGAACCCTGGAGGTGGAGGTTGCCAATGCACTCCAGCCTGGACGAAAAAATGAGACTGTCTCAAAAAAAAAAAAAAAAAAAAAAAGGTACCAATTAATCTACATTCACTGTAGAAAATCAGAAAATACAGATGAGCAAAAAAGAAAAAGTAAGTTCCTCTTACTTTACTTCTTAGACATCACCTTTGTTAGTAGTATGATTTATATATTCTAGACTTGTCTAGACTTGTTTCCATGTTTATTTGTGTTTATATTATGTACTTTTAAATAAAAATAATATATATCATTCAGTTATCTGCTTTTTTCACTCTATTGTCAGCTTTTTTCATGGCTGTGTATGTATTTCTTTTTTATTGTGATAAAATATACGTAATATAAAGTGTGCTATATTAAATGTCTTTCAACCCTGGCGATCAATGGGGAGACAGATGTTGCAGCCAGATCGCCCTCACATCCTAAATGTACAGTTCAGTGGCATCACATTGTTGTGCAACCATTGCCACCATCCATTTCCAGAACCTTTTTATTATCCCATGCTGCATGTGTTTCTTCAACATTATTATTATTTTTTTCTTTTTTGTGTTTTTTAAAATTTTTATTATTATTATTTGTTCTTTTTAACATTATTTTTAATGTCAGCCTTGGCTTTTATCTTGCAGATCAAAGGATCATGGACAGGGAAGAATCGCGTCCAGAATCCCTACAGCCATGGCAACATTGTGAAGAACTGCTGTGAAGTGCTGTGTGGCCCCTTGCCCCCCAGGTACTCAGGGCACTCAAAAGTCCTGGGACTCGGGATGAGCAGCTCAACCTGGTCCTGTTACCTGGTCTGATGTGTTTTTCTGAATGTGGCCTCTTGGTGTCAAATAGGTCTTCCCAGGGCTTGCCACTTGGTACCATGTCTATATGGACCACAGACCATGGGCTGGTTGTTTTGGAGGGATGATCTTTCATTCTTATTTCATTTGTTTGTTCCCTGGTTAATGTGACATTTCCTGGTTTGTGGAAGAAAAAGTGAATGGGAGATAAGAGGCGTGTGCTGTGTTCAGGCTAGATCGCCAAAGGACAGGTTTATATTTTCCAGTCTATGCAGCAGAATTCAGTAGGCTAGGTGGGTGGAGGGGTGAATGCCCAGTTCTTTGTTAACTCTTTTATCTCCTTCAGTGTGCTGGATCGAAGGGGTATTTTGCCACTGGAGGAAAGTGGAAGTCGACCTCCCAGTACTCAAGAGACCAGTAGTAGCCTCTTGCCACAAAACCCAGTAAGTGTTCCTGACTTAAGGCTGGGTCTATGATAGAGAGGGCGGAGGCCAATTTACAGCTTGGAAATATAATTAGGCAATATTGTATTCTAATCACCCCAGCTTCCCTGCCTCTACACCTGCCCTGACATTGCCTTCAGATCTTTGTGCCCTTGATGTAGATTAAGATTTAGTCATTTCTTTGGTGTATATTGAGTGACTCTGTGCCAGCCACTGTACTAGCTGCCAGGGATATACCAATGAATGAGGCAAACGACGTTCCTGCTCTCAAGGAGCTCATTGTCTAGTGGGGGCAAGAAACAAGTAAACAGGCCATTGCTCAACATTGTGAAAAGTGCCTTGATGAGGAAAGCATAAAATGCTATAGGGGCAAAGATAGAGGTCAGGGGATTGTATTAGAGTTAGTGATGTGGTTACCTTGATAGAAGGGGGCTTCCTAACTGGAATATGCAGATGTTGTGGAAACTCTCCCAGCTGTCCTATTTAAGATATATAAGTGTATCTTTAAAGTATGTAAAGTACTTTCCAAAAAAAAAAAAAATTACTTGAGCTTTTTTTTTTTTTTGAGATGGAGTTTCACTCTGTTGCCCAGGCTGGAGTGCAGTGGTGTGATCTCGGCTCAGCTCACTGCAACCTCCGCCTCCAGGTTCAAGCAGTTCTCTGCCTCAGCCTCTGAGTAGCTGGGATTACAGGTGCCCGCCACCGTGCCTGGCTAATTTTTGTATTTTCAGTAGAGACAGGGTTTCACCATCCTGGCCAGGATGGTCTCCATCTCTTGACCTCGTGATGCTCCTGCCTCAGCCTCCCAAAGTGTTGAGATTACAGGCGTGAGCCACCATGCCCGGCTGAGCTTTCTTTTTTAAATAAGAGCTTTATTGAGATATGATTCACATACCATAGAGCCCCCCCCCCTTTTTTTTTGAGACGGAGTCTCACTCTGTCGCCCAGGCTGGAGTGCAGTGGCGCGTTTTCAGCTCACTGCAACCTCCGCCTCCTGGGTTCAAGCAATTCTCCTGCCTCAGCCTCCTGAGTAGTTGGGATTACAGCATGTGCCACCACGCCCAGCTAATTTTGTATTTTTTAGTAGAGACAGGGTTTCTCCATGTTGGTCAGGCTGGTCTCGAACTTCTGACTCAGGTGATCTGCCCACCTCAGCCTCCCAAAGTGCTGGGATTACAGGCGTGAGCCACCATGCCCAGCTGATCCCTATTTAAAATGTATGATTCGCTGATCTAGAATATTCACAGAGTTGTACAATCATTATAACAATCAATTTTGGAGCATTTTCGTTACCCTTCCACCCTAAGAAATCCTGTACCCATTGGTAGTTACTCTCCCTTTCCCCTCAACTTCCCCAGCCACACCTCTAGGCAACCACTAATCTACTTCCTTTTAGTATAGATTTCTCTCTTCTGGGTATTTCCTGTAAATGAAATCATACAGTATGTGGTCTTTTGTGATTGGCTTCTTTTACTTAGCATGTTTTCGAGGTTTGTCCTCGAGGTTGTACTATGTAGCAGTACTTCGTTCTTTTGTATGGCCAGATGATATTCCATTATATGGATATACCACATTTCATTTATCCATTCATCAGTTGATGGACATTTGGATTGTTTCCACCTTTCGATTATTATGAGTGATGCTGCTATGAACATTTGTTTACCAATTTTTGCATGGAAATATATTTTCATTTCTCTTGGCTATACACCTGGGAGTAAAATAGCTAGGTCATATGGTAGCTCTATGTTTAACCTTTAAGGTACTGCTGAACTGTTTTCCAAAGTGGCTGCACCATTTTATACTCCTGCTAGCAGTGTCTGAGGGTTCCAGTTTCTCTACATCCTTGGCAACACTTATTATCTGACATTTTTCTAGCCATCTTAGTGAGTGTGAAGTAGTATCTCATTGTGGTTTTGATTTGCATTTCCCTGATGACTAATGATGTCGAATATCTTTTCATGTGCTTATTGGCCATTTTTATATGCTCGTTGGAGAAGTGGCTGTTCAGAGCTTTTGTCTATTTTTTAATTGGATTGTTTGTCTTTTTGATTGAGTTGTAACAGTTCTTTATGTAATCTGTGTGCAAGTCCCTTACCAGATATATAACTTGCAAATATTTTCTCCTATTCTGTGGGTTATCTTTCATTTTCTTGATAGCGTCCTTTGGAGCACAAAATTTTTAAATTTTGATGAAGTCCAGTTTGTCTATTTTTTTCTTTTGTTGTTTGTACTCTTTGGTGTCATATCTAAGAAACTGTTGTGTAATCCAAAGTCATGAAGATTTATGCCCCCGTTTTCTTGTTAGAGTTGTATAGTTTTAGCTCTCACTTTTAGGTTTTTGATCCATTTTGAGTTAATTTTTGCATATGGTGTGAGGTAGAGGGTCCACATTCTTTCTTTTGCTTGTAGCTATCCAGTTGTCTCTGCACCATTTGTTGAAAAGACTGTTCTTTTTTTTTTTTTTTTTTTTTTTGAGGCAGAGTCTCGCTCTGTCGCCTGGACTGGAGTGCAGTGGCCGGATCTCAGCTCACTGCAAGCTCCGCCTCCCGGGTTTACGCCATTCTCCTGCCTCAGCCTCCCGAGTAGCTGGGACTACAGGCGCCTGCCACCTCGCCCGGCTAGTTTTTGTATTTTTAGTAGAGACGGGGTTTCATTGGGTTAGCCAGGATGGTCTCGATCTCCTGACCTCGTGATCCGCCCGTCTCGGCCTCCCAAAGTGCTGGGATTACAGGCTTGAGCCACCGCACCCGGCCGAAAAGACTGTTCTTTTCCTATAGACTTGTCTTGGCACCCTTGTTGAAAATCTAGAACGTGAGAGTTTCTGGACTTTCA
>NC_045445.1:24692314-24725149 GCF_002776525.5 Piliocolobus tephrosceles
TGGCACCCTTGTTGAAAATCTAGAACGTGAGAGTTTCTGGACTTTCAGTTCTATTATATTGCTCAATATGTCTGTTCTTATGCTAGTACCACGCTGTCTTGATTACTTTAGCATGGTAGTAAGTTTTGAAATCAGGAAATGTTAGTCCTCCAACTTTATACTTCTTTTTCATGATTGTTTTGGCTCTTCTGGGTGCCTTAAATTTCCATATGAATCTTAGGATCAACTTGTTGTTTATGAAAAGAACCCAGCTGGAATTTTGATGGGGATTTCGTTGAATCTATAGATCAATTTGGGGAAATATTGCCATCTTAACAAGATTAAATATTCTGAGCCATTTGCATGGACTGTATTTTCATATATTTAGTTTTGATTTGATTTCTTTTAACAACATTTTGTAGTTTTCAGAGTGTAAGTTTTATACTTTTGTTACATTTATTCATAAGTATTTGATTATTTTTCATGTTATTGTAACTGAAATTGTTTTACTAATTTCATTTTTGGATTTTTCACTTGGAGTGTATAGAAATACAATTGATTTTTATATATGGATCTTATATCCTAAAACCTTGCCAAACTTGTTCATTAGTTATTTTTTGTTTGTTTGTTTTTGTTTTTATTTTATGAGATGGAGTTTCACTCTGTTGCCCAGGCTGGAGTGTGGCAGCGCCATCTTGGCACACTGCAACCCCCACCTCCTCGGTTCCAGTGATTCTCCTGCCTCAGCCTCCCAAGTAGCTGGGATTACAGGTGCCCACCACCACGCTGGCTAATTTTTGTATTTTTAGTAGAGACCGGCTTTTGCCATGTTGGCCAGGCTGGTCTTGAACTCCTGACCTCAAGTGATCTACCCGCCTTGTCCTCCCAAAGTGCTGGGATTACAGGCGTGAGCCACCGTGCTCGGCCCTTGTTCTTTAGTTCTAATAGATTTTTAGTAGTTTGAACTTTGTTTTAAAATAGAATCATACTTTTAAGTGAATGCTTTTTATAAGGTACATAATTGTTCTCTACTTTGCCTTTCCTAAATTTTGAATTTCCTTTTAAACTACAGCAACCCATGTCTATATATTATTGTTGTCAGTTTTAATATTAATTTTAAATGAGTCTGGACTCAAATTGTAACAATCTAGGTTAGTTATTCTTGGTTCAAAGTGGGGAAATGTGGTATTTTAGAATCACTTGGGGACATTTTCAAACCACATATGACCAGCTGAAAATATTGGACACTTGGCCTTCTTTGGTTCAGAATCACTATTCGAGTGACCTGTGTGTTCGGGCAGAAACACGATTGAGGACCATTGGGTCAGGCCTTGTTAGATAAGTATGTTATGACACTTATTATGAAGTGGGGAGGACCTGTGTAATTATTTGTGATCCCTATTATTATGACTATTAATACTAATAGAAAAATCTGTCCCCAACAGACAGTTAAGGATCGAACTCAAATAAACTTCAGTTGTGTTGTGCTGAGAAGATGATAGCCTGCTGTTGATTCTGAGTTTGGTGTCGGTGGCTGCATATCTGTAGCATCAGTACGGCCGGGGGGCTGAGAGGAAGAGTTCAGTGTCTAAGGCTTATCTGCATTTGGATTTTGAGGGACAGCTTTGTGTTGAATCTGATATCTTTTCCTTCTCAGGCCCCCACAGAACACCTGAACTCAAATGAGATGCCGGAGGACAGCAGCACTCCTGAAGAGATGCCACCTCCAGAGCCCCCAGAGCCACCACAGGAAGCAGCTGAAGCTGAGAAGTAGCCTATCTATGGAAGAGACTTTTGTTTGTGTTTAATTAGGGCTATGAGAGATTTCAGGTGAGAAGATAAACCTGAGACAGAGAGCAAGTAAGCTGTCCCTTTTAACTGTTTTTCTTTGGTCTTTAGTCACCCAGTTGCACACTGGCATTTTATTGCTGCAAGCTTTTTTAAATTTCTGAACTCAAGGCAGTGGCAGAAGATGTCAGTCACCTCTGATAACTGGACAAATGGGTCTCTTGGGCCCTGGCACTGGTTCTCCATGGCCTCATCCACAGGGTCCCCTTGGACCCCCTCTCTTCCCTCCAGATCCCAGCCCTCCTGCTTGGGGTCACTGGTCTCATTCTGGGGCTAAAAGTTTTTGAGACTGGCTCAAATCCTCCCAAGCTGCTGCATGTCCCGAGTCCAGAGGCAGTCACAGAGACCTCTGGCCAGGGGATCCTAACTGGGTTCTTGGGGTCTTCAGGATTGAAGAGGAGGGAGAGTTGGGTCAGAGGATTCTCCTGGCCACCAAGTGCCAGCATTGCCCACGAATCCTTTTAGGAATGGGACAGGTACCTTCCACTTGTTGTATTTATTAGTGTAGCTTCTCCTTTGTCTCCCATCCACTCTGACACCTAAGCCCCACTCTTTTCCCATTAGATATATGTAAGCAGTTGTAGTAGAGATAGCAATTGACATTTCTCGTAGACTACCCAGAAACTGTTTTAATACCTGTGCCATTCTCAGTAAGAATTTATGAGATGCCAACGGCATAGCCCTTCACACTCTCTGTCTCATCTCTCCTCCTTTCTCATTAGCCCCTTTTAATTTGTTTTTCCTTTTGACTCTTGCTCCCATTAGGAGCAGGAATGGCAGTAATAAAAGTCTGCACTTTGGTCATTTGTTTTCCTCAGAGGAAGCCCGAGTGCTCACTTAAACACTACCCCCTCACACTCCCTGTGTGAGGCCTGCAGAGGCCCTGAATGCACAAATGGGAAACCAAGGCACAGAGAGGCTCTCCTCTCCTCTCCTCTCCCCTGATGTACCCTCAAAAAAAAAATGCTAACCAGTTCTTCCATTAAGCCTCAGCTGAGTGAGGGAAAGCCCAACACTGCTGCCCTCTTGGGTAACCCACTCTAAGGCCTCGGCCCACCTCTGGCTATGGTAACCACACTGGGGACTTCCTCCAAGCCTCCAAGCCCCACTCTTCCAGCACTTCCACCGGCAGAGTTCCAGAGCCACTTCACCCTGGGGGTGGGCTGTGGCCCCCAGTCAGCTCTGCTCAGGACCTGCTCTATTTCAGGGAAGAAGATTTATGTATTATATGTGGCTATATTTCCTAGAGCACCTGTGTTTTCCTCTTTCTAAGCCAGGGTCCTGTCTGGATGACTTACGCGGGGGGGAGTGTAAACCAGAACTTTTCATCTATTCGAAGGCGATTAAACTGTGTCTAATGCAAACTTCCTGCCTCCTCCTTCCCCCTTCCATTTCAAGAATATGTTTGTGTGTAGGGTGGGGGTAGGGGTTGGAAGGGGTTGCTTGTTACTCCCCAAACTTCCATTAACTAGGGCACCCTTGGGTTGGAGAGGTAGTTCCCAAACTCTCCATTGATCTATACTACATTCTGGGCTGAAGTTTATCTTATTCTGGACTATGAAGAAAGGACTTTCAAGGAAGTATAGTGTGAACAGGATCGGGAAGGTAGAGGGATTATATTTACTTAAGAGAACAAGCTCTATATTTGGATATTGTTTTGAAGCAGATGGATGCCATTAATTGCTAATAAGCCTTGGTTATTAATGCAGGCTCATCAGGGCCTCCCCTTGGAAATATTTGATCAGTGG
This sequence comes from Piliocolobus tephrosceles, assembly GCF_002776525.5. NCBI lineage: Eukaryota > Metazoa > Chordata > Mammalia > Primates > Cercopithecidae > Piliocolobus > Piliocolobus tephrosceles. The sequence continues at coordinate 24,695,890 of NC_045445.1, forward strand.
TCTTTTACAAGTGATGGTATATATTTATTTCTAGGTGGTGTATAATCAAGACTCCTTATCAATTCCCATCTCATACTTCCCAGTTAATTGGAATTAATGAAATTTGGCTGCTCCCAGACTTTTTTCCATGTCTTCCTGTTTTCCTTGTAGCAGGATTTAAGTTGAGCATTCGGGGGGGAGAGAGAGAGAGAGACAGACAGAGACAGAGAGAGAGAGAGAGAGAGAGAGAGATTGGAAAAGAGATGGGGAGAGACTGACTCAGATCCCTCTCCTGTCTTCTTCTTCTTCTGGTTCTCTCTGTTTTTTTTTTTTTTTTTTTTTCTTGAAGTTATAAAGCCAAACCTGGAGAGTTTGTAAGTTGTTAGGTTTTCCCAGGTAACCTGGCACTCATATGAACCCCATTTTAATAAGTACTCAGCCCATCTTCTCTCCTGGGCTCAGATGGATCTCTCTCCTCCCTCACCTTACCTCAAGTGTTCTCCTGAGGACCCTTAGGTCAGACAGAGAAGCTTTCTCTTTCTGATGGGGAGGGTCAAAGTGGAAATCTCTTATCTCTAGTGTGAAATGATTTTTTTTTTTTTAAGTTTCTGCTTTTTCGTACTCCCTGCTCTCTTTCTTTTCCTTAATAAATCTTCTGTGTTTAAGATGTTGGCCTGAAGATCTGTCCCATTCATACCATGCACCAGCCGGGACTGTCCCTATCTGATCAGAGGGGAGATTAAAGAATCAATCTTCCCAGGGGAAAAGGGCCTTAAATTGTTTGGTCTTTTCAATGGCTGACACTGTCTCCAACTCTCCCCTTCCTCCTTCCTCAAGCTTCCTATGCACCCTACTTTCCCAGGCCAGGATGGTTGGCACTGATCCCAAACCTCTGGGGGCAGGTGGAAATTGGCCGTGTTGAGCCATTTCTTCATGTCCATTCAGCTCTGAGGCCTTCCTGGCCCTAGCTGAGATCATCATCTCCTCCTTTGCTTTTTTCCCCAGGAGTGAGGTTGGGTTAGAGGTGGATTCTGATTCCATAGCAGCTAAATTCCATTCTCCCTGTCCTGACCATCCTGCCTTTACCCGTAAAGCACCCGTTCCTACTGACCAAATCTCTTTACCTTGTTGGAGAAAAAAAGTATTTTGTTTTTAAATCTATTTTCTAACTTAAATGCAATTTAATATGTAAATCTCTGCACTTTTGTGTGAGCCTACAAATGTGTATGTGTTGGGGGTTTTTCACTCTCTGGTATTTCTTAATAAAGAAATCTTTCTTTTGGGGGGAAGCCAATTAATGAAGGAGCCTTGAATGGTTTTAGAAATACAGGGCTGTCTGTTTCTTTGTGCTTCTGCCTCATTTCTTTACTTGTGCCTAGTGTGAGTGATTGGCCTCCCTCCCCCACCTTTTGACCCCCTTCCTCTGAGAGGGCCCCCAACTTAGTGGGGCAGAGAGAAGGACCTGTCCTGTGTCTGCTATCCCTCTGGGACCACGTGGATTGGCTCTAGTAGTAACCTAGCAACCCAGCCCCCTCCCCTCTCCCCATGGCCTGGCCCTGTTAGTCCTTTTCTTCCAGCTCAGTTCATTTTATACTCCTGAGCTGGGGCCAGGCCAGGGAAAATCACCAAGGGAGCACAATAAATGGTTTTTAAAAAATGATAATTTGTTCTCGTGCCTTGGTGCTACTAAAGAAGAGTCATGTTCCCAGTAATTCAAAAAGCATTTGTGTCAGTTTGGAGAATACATTCTAGGAATCTCTTGCTGTTCTTGGTGGTAGGCTTTAGAAACAGTGTCAAAAGCTACAACTCTGAATATCATTTGTTTTAAAGGATGCAAGCCCAGCTCACAAAAAAAGAGAATCATTATAAACTTTATGTTTGAGATTAATATGAAAGGGCAATGGGAACTGCAAATCTACATCAGTAAAACTTTCAATGTTCTATACGTTAATGGAGGTGGAAAAAACTGGTATAATTAGCTAGACCTAATTAGTTTACAAATGAACACAAAATGTTTTTACAGTTTTAATATATACACTGAATTTCCAGGAATGCAACAACTGTGTACATTGGGGGAAGAGGACATTCTATTTCGTTCAAAACTTTACTAAGAGTTGCTCACAGCTTTTGAAAATCATGTCACTGATGACAGTACCATTCATGGGTATTTAAGTTGCCAATATAACATACCTGTATGAGTCTTCATTTATAGAGATTGCTTTCACACTGATGTTACATATAGGTAGAAGCACCTTATACTCTATTATATGCTTTAGTATAGTCTTGCCTTAGGTATCTGTATATTGAAATACATATCCTATTATAAATTACTTTTTATTTCTTCTTTATAGTCTAATTAGTATATTATGTTACTATTCTTGAAATTATGTGCATAAGCAGGTCATATTAACTATAAAGTTCATTTCAGGGTGGCAAAGGATGCATGCAAAATATGACACATACCAAGGGAGTACTAGGGCTGCTAGTTTTGAGAACCGCTGGACTACATTATCTCAAGGGTCCTTTCTAACCCTTAATATTTGGAAAGCTTGGAGAGAAAATAAACATCCTCCTCCCCTCACACCCTTAATGTGCTTTTTAAAAATTTAAAGCTCATTTTTGAAAATTGGAGAAGTACAGAATAGTAGGATTTGAAAAAATCACCCATAACCTAATCACCAAGATGTCATAATCACCAGTAATGTTTTAGTGGATTTCTTGGTAGTCTTTTTTTCTGTGCACATGCTTTTTTAAACATAGCTGGAATTCAACTGTAAATGTAGTTTTGTAAACCTGCTTTTTTACTTAGTATTTTCCATATCATTAGAAATTATTGAAAATACTTTTTTTTTTTTGAGACAGGGTTTCACTCTGTCATCCATGCTGAATTACAGTGGTGCAAATTTCAGCTCACTGCAACATCTGCCTCCCAGGCTCACACAATCCTCCTGCCTCAGCCTCCCAAGTAGCTGGGACTACAGGCACGTGCCACCAAAGCTGGCTAATTTTTTTGTAGAGACGGGGTTTCACCATTTTGCCAGACTGGTTTCAAACTCCTGACTTCAAGCAATCCGCTTGCCTTGGTATCCCAAAGTGTTGGGATTACAGGCGTGAGCCACTACTCCCAGCTGAAAATACTTCTTTTTTTTTTTTTTTTTGAAAATACTTCTTAATGACTTTGTAACACGTACATGTCAGGCATTTAAGAGTTTCTAATTTTTCATGATTACAAATAATGCTGTGATGAACTTCCTTAAATATGGGTGTGTCTGTGATTATTTCTTTAGGACAGATTCCTAGAAGTGGAATTATTGAGTCAAAGGGAATGCTCTTTTAAAGGCTCTTGATAAATACGGCCAAATTGCTTTACTGAAAGACTGTCCCCATTTGTTTTGCCAGCAGTGTATCAGAGAAGACTCTAATCAACCCATGTCATTTAAACCTTTCGAAGTTTTATTTTAGCTTTTTTTGAGACAGAGTCTTGCTTTGTCACCCAGGCTGGAGTGCAGCAGCACAATCTTGGCTCACTGCATTCTCTACCTTCGGGGTTCAAGTGATTCTCCTGCCTCAGCCTCCTAATTAGCTGGGACTACAGGTGTGCACCACCACACCTGGCTAATTTTTATATTTTTAGTGGAGATGGGGCTTTGCCATGTCAGCCAGGCTAGTCTCCAATTCTGGACCTCAAGTGATCTGCCCACCTCGGCCTCCCAAAGTGCTGGGATTACAGATGTGAGCCACCGTGCCCGGCCTGAACCTATGGTAATTTGATAGTTGTAAACTTATATCTCAGTGTTATTTAGTTTATATTTACTTGATTAATAGTGAAGTTAAACACTTTCTGCACCTCTCCTCTGCCTTATGTTTATTACCATTTGTATTTCTTCTGTAAATTGTCTGTCCTAATCTTTTGTCTATTTTTCCTCAGGCGTTAAGGGGTTTTCTGATTGATTGGTTAATAAATTAGAACTTAGAGCTCACACTTCACCATGGGCCAGGAAATGAAGGGGCCTTTGATTTAGAAGTGGCTTTACAACTCTGGAACCCAGAGTAGAATTACCTCCCTGACATTCCAAGTCCTTAACTTTCTTCACGCTCCCATGTTTGCCTTATCACTGCCTTTTCTGCCAGCCCCTGCCCTTTTTCAGTTGTTTAGCTGTTCCAACTTGGTTAAAAGGGTTGGGGTTTTCTGCCCAAATAGGAGACATGATGATTATTTGTCATAAAACACTGATGCTGTTGAACAACATAGCTTAAAGGAACATATTGATCATGTAGTCTATGCTGCTCTCTCTCTCTCTTTCTCCCTCAAATTAAATACTGTAACTTACCCAGGGTCACATAGAGAGTTACTGTTAGAGCCAAGACCAGAACCCAGATGTACTGGCTCCCAGTCTAGAGAGCTTTCTGGCATAACTGATTGGTCCTCTGTCAAGCAGGTGTAGACAGATAAGAGAGTTGGAATAACTGCATATGACACTTGAATGAAATGAAGCTTTCATTTATTTCACATTCAATAAATACTTGTTGAAGATTGACTGCATGCTAGGGTTAACTTTAGGAGAAATTGTAGTACCAACCCTCGTAAGTTGAGAAACAGCAATGAGTTTTAGGATTATTTGCCATTTGGGATATCACTGGTAAGCTCTCCATTTTAGGCATACAGAGGACTGACTATATATAGTCAGGCTGATATGAGGCTGGTTGTTGGATTTTTGTTTTAAACTTAATGCTCTTAAGTCTCTCTCTAGACCCCTGCATTTAGGTTGAACTGATGATGTGGTTTCTTTAGCACAGAAAGTCAGGAAATTGCCTTGCTAAGTTCCCACAGTCAAGTTGGCTGTCCCTTTGTGAGGACCATTGCTCTGGGCTCTTTCTGACGCTATCCCTGGCAGGTCCCAGAGGCAATGGTATACAAATGCTATATTGGTCACTGTGAAGTTATAGGAAAAGGTGAAGCCTACATATCAAGTGCTATAGAATTCCATTTATTTAGGTCCTTCCTGGAGGAGGAGTCTTGGCTGAGTCTAGAGGGGAGGCAGTTCCTTCCCACTTGATTGTATTGTTGGCTGAATAATCTGTAATATGGCCAATGTTGTGTGAGAAGCTATGGTAGCCTCTATTGTGAAGGAGAGGTGGGAGAGCCACTTCTTTTCCCCAGTGGGAAACCTCATACCTCATCCTGAATTTCCTGACTTGGGAGGGGGGAAGGGCCTTGTTGGGCCTTGTTGAGACGATGTGCCTATTTTTCCCGTTAAAAAACCTCATTTAGCCTTTGTTTTAATGCCCTAGTTCTCTCATGGCCCAACCGTGGGCGGGGAGCTCTGTGAGTAGGAAATTAGAAACTGACTCATAGGGGCTGGGGCCTCAGTGCCATGTATCAGATCACAGTGCCATAGGGTTTGGGGTTTAGGAGAGGGAATTTGCGGAGGCCTTTGGCGGGGCTGATCAGAACCTGCTGGGGTAGTCTAAGGTGAGGTTGTGAGATACAGAGGAAGCAAATGAGAGAGGACATGGTTCATTTGGGCTGTGCTGGTGCCTCCAACTGCTTCTCCTGACAGGAAGGAGACGCAGAAGGTGGCTCTAACTCTGAACTGGTGAGGAGCTGGCTAGACTCAACTCTTTCTTCTGCAATCTGGTCTTTATTCTCTTCTTTCTAGCAGCCCCTAGAAGTCCAAGAGAGTTGCCTAAAGTAAGTCTAATGCCCAGGGCTGATCAACTTGCTGTGGACTGGGCAGAGCCAGGGCTGCCCCAGGCTCCTCAGGTGGTCTTTCTTTCATCACCAGCCTCTCTGGGCACCAGAGCTGGCACCCTCTACCCCTGAAACCCAACATCTCCTGGGGGCCTGGACATCAGTGGTCTCTGGGATATGACAGGTCTGAACACCAGTCAGTCCTCAGACAAGCATGTACCAACACAGCCTTTGTGCCCAGTCTTGAGCTCAGTACCCTGGAGGTTATGAAAAAGCCAAATAGCCGCCATTTAATGTCACTGTGTGCCAGGAACTTTGTACAAGTTATCTGATTGATTTCTGTCATGTCCCCCAACAGGTAGGTATTATTAGATCATTATTCCTGTTCCACAGAAAAGAAATGTATATGTATGTACTTTACCCAATGTCATATAACTAGTAAGTGGTGTAGCAAGAGTTTGAAAACACTTTATTTGAACTCCAAGGACTTTTGCTTTTGGTCACTTCACTATACTAACTGGGGGTCAAAGGTCAGATGGGCCTTGAAAGGAGTGAAATGGAGGTAGCAGGATGGAGCAAATCGAGGCATCTAGACACACTATCACTCCTTGAGCATTTATTTTGTGCTGGACAGTGTGCAAAGGACTTTATCCTGGTACATTAAATCTTCATAACAGCCCCATGGGGCTAGCGCTAGTATTCCTACATTATTGTTGTGGAAGCGGAGGCTCAAGTAGGTTAAGTGGCTTGTGTAAGGTGACCCAGCTAGGAAGTGACACAGCCAAGACTTGAACTCAGGTAGGCCTGAGCTCCTAAGTGCTAGGCCTCAACCACCCTAGAGAAGCTTCTGCTTGCTCTCCTTAGGCCCTGAAGAGGCCACAGGCAGAAGAAGAGCTTGCCTCATCAACCTCTTAGACAAGCCTGTCCGCACCCTTCCAAGGGGAGTGAGCTAGAGGCTACAGCTCTCTGGGCCGCTGACATCCCAGGCTGGGGTGGGCGTGTAAGGTCTCCAGCTGTGAAGAGTCAGCTCTTGGCACCCTAGACCTTGGTTGCTGGGTTCAGGGCACCACTTGGCACCTTCTAGAAGTGCATGGGGCAGGACAAGAGGTGTCAGCAGCCCTGTCTGGAGGAGGAGCTTTGGGCCTTGTGACCCTGCTCAGCACTGCCTTTCTTGCCTCTAGGGCCCTGGCCTGTTCTACATTCCCTTGATGCCCCACCTCACCTGCTCCTCCCAAACTCCTGTGATCCCTGTGGTCCTTGCACAGCTACCTACCTCCAGACTGTAATCATCCTATACGCCAAACTGGGCCTGATATCTGAGACACACTCCCACCCTTGAGCTGCCTCCCCAGGGTAGGAGAGGATTTCCAAACATCATGTTCCCAGGCATTCCTCTCTTTCTGATCTTTTCCTTTCCCCAGCTTAAAGCAACAGCTATTACACAGGGGTTTTAAAAGGTTTAGGAATCTCCTCTGATAGGTGCACCCTGGTATGCATGGATTTTAAGCACTTTGGCCATTATTCACCTCTCATCTTTCCAGAACCGTGTGCCAAAAGGCAGCAGGATAATGGTTTTGCTGCCTCTGTCCCATGTTGGAGGCCAGAGGCGTGGGCCCTATTTATTTGTTAATTTAGTTTTATTTTTTCAAAAATTGAAAGGCAGTTTCCTTTTTTTCATAGATATAAAAATAGTACTTTTGAAATGCAAATAAAACAAGGATGTAGAAAGTGAGCATTTTTCTCCCTCACTTCCCTAGTCCCACCCCATGCGCCTCACAAGATCACCAGTAGTAGTCATTTAGTGTAGATCTTCATAGTCTTTATTCTATGTATATGTTCTCCTTTTCTAAAATAAAAATGGAATCATCCTATTAATAATGTTTTAGGATTTGCTTTCCCCCTTGCTATAACACAAATTTATTTTACAACTAAAATGTTTATACATTATTTGTGTAATTTTCAAATTTGAAATTAAAGAAGGCTGGGTGTGGTGGCTCAATGCCTGTAATCCCAGCACTTTGGGAGGCTGAGGTAGCAAGATCACTTGAGCCCAGGAGTTTGAGACCAGCCTGGGCAACTGGGCAACATAACCACACTTTCTACAAAAACTGAACAAAAATTAGCTGGGTGTGGTGGCGCATGCCTCTAGTCCCAGCTAACTCAGGAAGCTGAGGTGGGAGGATCACTTGAACCCGGGAGTTCGAAGCTACAGTGAGCCATGATCATGCCACAGCACTCCAGCCTGGGCAACAGAGCGAAACCCTGTCTCTAGAAAAATAAATAAATAGAATCAAAGAATAAAAAAGCACAAAGATTTTCCTCATGTTATTAAATATTTTTCTACAACATCATGTGTCATGGGTGCGTGGTATATGAACAAAACATAAAGCATTTAATTTCCCATTTGCGTTGTTTTCAATTTTTTACTATTACCGACAGCTGTTGTGAATATCTTTGTCCATAGGTATTTGTGCACTTGTGTGGCTGTTTCTGCACTTACGTGGCTGTTTAAATTCTAGAAGGGAAATGGCTGGGTCAGAGGGTCAGTTTGCCCTCCAAAGTGCCCAGGACTTTTGAATTCTTGTTGGATGAGGCCTTTGGAGAAGCATTGTAGCATAGGAGTTAAGAACATGGGCTCTGCAGCCAGGCAGACTCCTGCTCTGTTACTTTCTAGTCAACTTCTTTAACCTCTCCAACCCTCAGTTTCCTCCTCTGTAAACTGGGCTGATGAGGGCACCCACCTCAGGGGGACACTGTGAGGATTACATGAGATGCTATATGTAAAGTGCTCTGGCACAAGTGGAGGTGCTCCCTACATGACTGCAATTATTCAGTACCCTTGGGGCTTTGAGGCTGTTAGGGCTCTTGTATCTTTGGTGAGGATCATGTTTGCAGTTTCCTGGCACCCCGAGTCACTAAGGACAGTGGGATGAATGCAGCTGAGAACAAGGCCTGGAAGTCAAGTGGCCTTGTCCTCACTCTGGTGGCAGCTCTCCCTCCAGTAACCCCCTTCCCAATGCCCAAGGCAGTTAATTCTGGCAGAAACAGAAAGGAAGCTAGGGGTCTTCATCTCCATCCCACCTCCCAGGAGATGGTACTGCTTTAATGGGAACAGGGTGGGGGCCAGGAAAAGGTGGCTTCAGAGGAAAGGCTATGCTGACCCCAAATCTCCCCCTCTTAGACTCTGTACAGCTCCTTAGTGCAGGCCCTTCTTCACAGAGGTGAAGGTCTTGAAGGGTCCTGTTAAAATGAACAGTTATTGGATGAGGGAAATAGTTATTCCCCCTGCACCTCTTGGACCCCAGCAAAGCCTGTGGCCATGGGAACCTGAGCCTTGTTCTCAGGAGAGCTGGTTAGAGGGAAGGGCAGAGCCAGCTAGGGCTTCAGACTGGAGCTTTAGGTCAGCAGAGTCAAGGACACTGAACATTTAAGGGAAGAGAAAGATGGATCTGAAGAGACAGTTAGGGACACTTTGTTGAGTCCAGCCTTGAAGGAGAACGGTCTGGCCCTCCCCACAACCCTCTCTCCATAGAAAAGATAACTGGAGACAGTAATTTAGTTCTACCCATGTTTATTGCTAACAGCTGGTCTCCCTCCACCCTCTCATATTTACTCATATTTACACCCAACCCCTTCCCCAAGGCTAGCTTTTACCAAAGTTCCTGGTAGGAGGTCAAGAAGTGTGTCCACTTAGCCGGCAGTCCTGGATGTAGTGGACGCTGTTTGTCCCCAGGCCAGTTGGGCACCAGAGAAGGGCTACTCTGGGGATTCAGGGCACAGACTTGGTACCAGGGTCAAGGGAGGCCCCCACTCACAGATACTCTCCTTTCCTTCTGGGCCTCAGTGTACACCAAAACCTTCAGAAAGCAAAGTGGAGTGGTGGACCCCCAGTGTCAAGTTTAGTGCTCTCTTTGCTTGTGAGAACCCACACAAGTGGCCAACTCTGGACCCAGATCTGCAACTGGCTTCTGAGAGGCAATTCTGTCCTTGGAAGCCAGGTTTGACCATCTGCAATCAGCCCTGTGAGAAGTCTCGTTTGAGGGGGCCAGGAATGGAAGGGGAGGGCGCATGTTGTATGAGGTATAGGCATTGTGTTAAGCTGGGGGAAGTTGCAGCTTGTCTTGAGTTACATGGGGAGGAATAAAGTGGGTGGGTAGGAGGAGCCATTTCATCTGAAAGCCTGAGGCCCCTCTGGTCCCCTTGATAAACCCCACTGGTGTCCCAGGCCACAGGTAACAGGAGAATAGACATTTAATGTCACAGAATGTCAGAGCAGGCAAGGCCTTCGGTGATCATCCATTCTAATCCCAACCAGTCCTAAGCCTAGAAAGAGGAAGCCACTTGGTTCAAGTCTCATAGGATTTAGTGGCCAAAACTCTAAGAAAGCTAAGGAGAAGGAAAGTGGGAATGGTACTTGTGGATTTCTTCAGGCCTTATTTAGGGGAACTGGATTTACCCATGGTCAGTTTGGGTTCTTCTAAATGGCCAGCTTCCCTAGGGTTTTTAGACTGACCTGAAACATTGACTTGGTCCCCTTTTCAGGAGCAGTGCGACAGGGGTAGGTGGTGTGGGGGTGAGGAGGATTTGGAGGCCTTGGTGGTGAGGGACATGGGCAGGGTCTCCCAGTGCCCCGCTTGCTGTGGCCATGGCTATGGCGGGGGAGCAGTTGGTGCCAAGAGGGACTGAGCTGTCAGTCGCTGGTGGAGGGTGGGGCTCAGGCAGGTGGGATGTGCCCTTGGGCGACTCCCCAACCACTCCAGCTGAGCCTGGAACCTGTAGGACCCTGGCCTGGCCTCTGCCTAAGTGTCCCTGGGGAAGCAGGGCCAGGCTCAGTGCCAGTCCTCAGGGCCTGGGCCACCACGGGAGGCTGAGCCCACTCCTGCAGTCTTTGCAGCTGGGTCCCAGCCTTGGGCTATTGCCACCACCACCTCAAGGTGCCCCGGCCAGGGAGAGGCCCTGCAGCTGCTCCTCAGTGCCTGCCAGCTCTGCCTCATCGCGCCCGCTCTCCGAGCCCTCAAAGCAGCCTGAGTCGCGCGGGATGTCCACTTTGGGTTCCGACACTGTGTGTGCCACTGGCTCCTGGCTGCTCTCGGCGCCCTCTTCTGCCTCCTCGCTGCCAGCTGCCAGGGACGAGAGAGGGAGACAGAATATGGGGGTGGGGGGAGGGACCTTGGGAAATGCACCATAGGCGGTCTCTCCCTCTGGGCACCTGCCACCACCCTGCCCATCTCCTCACTGCTTCCAGCTTAGAAGCCGGTAGGAGTTGTTTCCAGGCCAGCTCCGCAGTCCAGGAGCTCACACTTCTTTAGCACTAAGCTGGAGCCAGGCAGTGGGCTTGAATCCTGGCTCTGTTATTACTCAGCTTTGGGGCCTCAAGTAAGGCTTTGCCTTCTTTGGCCTTAAGGGTCCCCTTTGATCCAAAGTGGGTTGGGCCCAATCATCCCTACAACTCCTTTGTCCCGTACGCTTTCCCTGAAATCCTAATTCAAGTGGAAAGTACCTTTCCACTGCAGAGCGGTCCTAGGGCAGACCGTGGACAGAGGGCAGGGCCAGGGCAAGCCTCCCCTCCCTGGAATGCCGGTGGGCACACACCCTCGCCAGGCCGCTTCTAAAGCCACTCACTGTCATAGTCCAGCAGCAGCTCGGCGGCCGTGAGCAGCTTGGCCCGGTGCTGCGGGTCCATGATGTTCAGCTCATTGAGGTGTGTTTCTCGCAGCTCTTTGAAGTCCTCTAGTGTCTGGTAGCCATTGAGCAGGAGGGTGGACGTGTGCTCCTGTGGGCAGAGGCAGGCCACCGGCACAGCTGCTTACCAGCCACCCCTGCCTAGATCCTCCCCAACTACGCATAACTGTCATTTCCTGGTCCCCATCCCTGGGCCAATTGTGTCTCCCGGATACTAGATACTAGTGAGGTCCAAGCTCAAACCTCCAGGCCGATGCGCTCCAGCAGCTCATGCAGGGTCTTAGGCTTGGGCCTCTTGCCCTTGCTCTGTCGGCGGCTGGGTCGGGCATGCCCCACGGCCTCCTCGGGCAGCACATCCACATAGATGAATTTGAAAGAGCCCACCTTGCCATTGAGTAGGCCCAGCCACGTGCCCACAGGTGGCTTTTCAATGATCTGGATCACATCTCCTTTCTGTTGGGGGAGAGGAGAGGAGAAGGGAGCAAGGGAGAGAGGAGATGGGGGGCCTTGGCCTCCACTGACACTCTCATAGCCTGGTTCAGTCCAGCTTCCTTTTTGGGCGCAGCCTGCCAGGCTCCAGAGAAGCCCGGATGCTGACCTTACCTGCAGTTTCAGCGAGTCGTGGTCATAGGGGCTGGGAGTGAAGTCGGTGTGGACTCGTGCTCGGCCACAGAAGGGCCCTGTGTACTGGGGGGCAGGTGGTTCCTCCCCGAAGCTGCCAGAACCTGGGCTGGGGCTGCAGAGCTCACTGCCTGCAGGAGATGGGGCAGGGAGGAGGCTCACCTTTGTCCTAGGACAGCTGAGACACTGCCTAGCAGGTGCCTTCCAGGGGGTCTGCCTAGAAATCCCAAAGGTATACACTGGGAAGGCAGCTGGGCTCTGGCAAGCTTTACACTGCAGAAGGGATTCTGAGCCACCCCCTTGGCTACCCACCAGGAGCATGGCTTCACCTCTGGGCCCTTGGACATAAAAAGAATTGGCAACAGGAGGAGAAATGGCTCACTGACCACAGAATGGGCAAATTAGGAGAGCCTCTAGAGACCAACTGGGCCAACACCCCAATGAACAGACGAGGAAATCTGAGGTCACACAGATCAAGTGAACTGCTCCAGGCTTCTCATTTTATAATTGGCAGCACTGAGTCCATTAGACTCCATGTTCCCTGCCTCCCACTCCAATGCTCCCTGCACCTAGGAAGCTACCCTCTGCATTCATATTTGACTTTCTTTGCTTAATAACTCAATGTTTAGTTACAATGTCACATAGAAACTCAGTTGGGCTCCTTCTCCCTGGGAAGGACAGAATAGTGGGCATTTTGAATGATTTTCAGTGGGGGGCAGGGAAGTGTCTGTGGAGCCAGAAAAAGCAGGAAACTTGGAGTGGACCTGAGGGGCAAGAAAGGCGGTGCTGAATGGGGCTACAGAACCCAAAGCCCCTGCCTGGAGGAGTTCCCTGCTGGCACCTCTTGTCCTGCCCCATGGACTTCTAGAAGATGCCAAATGATGCCCTGAGCCCAGCAACTATGGTCTAGGGTCAAGAGGCTGACTCTTCACAGCTGGAGACCTCATACGCCCACCCCGGCCTGGGGCATCAGAGGCCCAGAGAGCTGTAGCCTCTAGCTGCCCTTGGAAGGGTGGGGACAGGCTGGTCCAAGAGGGTGACTGAGAGTCTTCTTCTGCCCGTGGGCCTCTCCAGGGCCTGGGGATAGCAAGTGGAAGTTTCTCTACGGTACATCTGAGTTCAAGACTGGGTCACCTTGGGCAAGTCACTTAACCTCCCCAAGACTCCGTTTCCACATCAGTAAAGCAAGGATAACAGTACTGGCCCCATGAGGTTGTTGAGAAGATTTAATGTGAAGAGGGCTGAGAATGTTCCCAGCAGGCAAAGAGTAAGCATTCATTTCTCTTACTCCCTTCCCAGACAGAGTGCCACCAGCACGGCTGTAACCCAGTCCTTTCCTCCAGATTCGGCAGGTGTCCCCCGCATCCCCTACTCACCTGTTGACGCCTGGCGGCTGAGCACCGGAAGTTCACGCTCCTCTTGCTCAGAAAAGGCCAGTGCCATCTTCTCAGGGCCAGGGCTGTCCAGGGTATAGTCTGGAGATGTCGGGGAGGCAGAGCCCTCCTCCAGAGTGTCTCCCTGCAGGGAGGGTAGGCGGGAAGCTTTAAGGAGCCTTGCTGGGGTGCGCATGAAGCTAAGGAAATGGGCCTGGGCTTGGTGAAGAGCTGGGGGTTGGCTCAAACCCCAGCTCTGCCACTTACAGGCTGAATGGCACTCTCTGAGTCCTAGTCTCCCCTTTTATAAAAATGAGAGTGACAGCCCTTACCCTGGCTACCTCGCAGAAACAGGTTCGACCAGGGCACCATGTGGATGTGCTTTTGTCAGCCTCAAGTGGCAATGTACGTACAGAAAAGATCACAGTGGCACAATCTGGACTCAGCCATTGCTACCGCACAACTGGGCAGATAATGGCGCTGGAGAGGAAACTACTTTTGCCTGTGCTTCTGTGTACCAGGCCTGCCTGCTATTTCATGGAATCCTTACAGTGACACTTGAAGGTAAGTGGTATTGTTGGTCTGAGTTTGCAAATGAGGAGTAAGGCCCAAGGGTTACTTACTCCTCATTTGTAAACTCAGGCCAAGGGAATTCAGGTTCAAGTCCCAAGGGAACCCACAACCAAGTCGGCCAAACTCCAGAGCTCCCCCCACCTCACCACACCTCAGTGAGGTGATAACTGTTTAATAGCTGGCCCCGATGAGTTGCCAATTCCTGTGTTGTAAACACTCCCCGCCACGGCCAATGTCAAGCTACCATTTTGACATCACTGGATGTGTTGTCTGAAATGAGGGCGAGGCTATTTCCACCATGAAGATGCTATGGATGCAAGTAACCTCAGCAGCACTGATAAGAGTAAAAGGTAGTACAAGAATTAGGAAGTGATAAGTTTTGAAGACTTACTGTATTACCTTTGTTCTTTTTTACAACACTATTTATTTATTTGTTTGTTTATTTATTTATTTAGAGACAGTGTCTCGCTATGCTTACTGAAACCTCAACCTCCCAGGTTCAAGCAGTTCTCCTGCCTTAGCCTCCCGAGTATCTGGGATTGCAGGCAACCACCACCACACCTGGCTAATTTTTTTTTTTTTTTGGTATTTTTAGTAGAGACGGGGTTTTGCCATTTTGGCCAGGCTGGTCTCGAACTCCTGACCTTAGGTGATCCACCCGCCTTGGCCTCCCAAAGTGCTGGGATTACAGGTGTGAGCCACCGCGCCCAATCTGTTTTCTCTTATAGGGATTCTATGAGAGAAAATAGGCCTTCCCAACCCCAGGGGCTAGTTCCAAAGCAAAGCTTTGAGGTGGATGGATTGCCTCAGGCCATCTCATCTTTCTTCAAGCTGCTACTGTCCCAGGCCCGCCTCCTCAAGAAACATCCCTTGGCCAGACTTTTCTCTTTTTTTCTTTCTCTTTCTTTTTTCTTTTCTTTTCTTGTTTTTTTTGAGACAGAGTCTTGCTTTTTTGCCCAGGCTGGAGTGCAGTGACCCCAGCTCCTGGGTTCAAGCGATTCTCCTGCTTCAGTCTCCGAGTAGCTGGAATTACAGACATGTGCCACCATGCCTGGCTAATTTTTGTATTTTTAGTAGAGATGGGGTTTTGCCATGTTGGCCAGGTTTGTCTCGTACTCCTGTCCTCGAGTGATCAGCCCCAGCTTCCCAAAGTGCTGAGATTATAGGCATGAGCTACCACGCCCAGCCCTGTTGCCCAGACTTTCATCCGTTCTCAAACTCCACCCCTTCCCCTACCAGCCTCCTGCACCCTCAGGACGGTCCCTGGCTGCCTGTCTGTGGCTACGAGTGAGTTTCCTCTCCCATGTGACCTTCCTTCTTGCATCAAATAGGGCCTTCGGGCCTGAGTAGTGGCTATTGAGGTGGTCATGCTCACATTCTGCCAGAGCGGTCCCCAGGCCCCCTGGACACCCCCTCCCCTTCGTCCCCAGGCCTCACCATCTCTTCTGACAGGGCCTTCACCATCATCTTGCCCATCTTCCTGTTCATGGTTCGGGAAATCACTGCCCTCCACTTCTTCCCCAGCTTTTTGCCACTCTTCCCAGCATCCTCTGGGGTGGGGACACCTGAGTCATCTTCTGGAATCTGTGACAACAAAAGAGGCGATTCAGGGACCCTGGTGGTCCTGCCTGGGTCCGGGACTTGAGGCACAAGAGGCCTGGGGGTCACAGCAGAAGCTGGAGGGGGTGGAACTGACAGACCTCCATCCCCTCCCCTCTTAGCCCCAGCCATGTCCTTAGCCCTATACATTTATAAATAGTTTGCTATTTAATTTGTAATTGAAAGGAATGCCGGGGAGTGCTTGGTGTGGGGAGAGGTGGACCCTCTGTGTTAAAGGGGGCTTTGCCCCAACAATTCTATCTCCTCTTCACCCTCCTCCCTCCCACTCCCACTCCTCCACCCAGGGCCTGCAGCCCGGTCCCCCAAGGATGCCCTGAAACTCACGTTATCATCCAGATTAAACTCCTTCTCGCTCACCACAGGGGAGCTGGGTTTGGATTTGGCAAAATCCTTGAAGCTGCTGGAGCGCTGAAGGGAGAGCTGGAAAAAGCATGGGTATTGCAACCAGTGGGCTAAATGGCTGTCTGATGGCCCACATACTCGCCTCCCCCCATCACGCAATACCCACAGCCCAGAGCTGGCAGAGCCACATTGCCCTGAGAGCCCCAGGCTAATGGGTGAAGCACCTTGATATTCTTGGGGCTACCTGGTTTCATCCCATTCTTCACTCCAGCCCTGGCCACAGACAAAGCTCCTGACCTCAAGAGCTTCACACCTCAATCGGGCCTCAGACTTAGCCTGAAATTCCACCAATTCCTCAAGTTTGGTCCCCAGAATCCTGGAGTTAAAGACTACATGAGTCAGAGTAAACGTGTATCTACTACTAGAGACATATCTCAGCATCCACAAGCACATCGCCTGGTGTGTAACTGAGCAAATCCCTCCCAAAACCTGTGGCTCTGGCCTCCATGTCCTGGGTGTGTTCTGAACCAGGTCCCCAGTCACAGTGATAGGAACAAACACACTGGTGTCTCTAGCCTGATGAATTTGTGTCCCAATAAGAGCAAGACAATCCGACTAGAAGCCAGCAAGACCTGGCATGACACTTTCTGGAAAACCACAGTAGAGGCTTACTCACAGAAGGGGCCCACAGATTTAGGACATAAGTGATTGGGGCTAATTTGGTAGAAGGCACCATTTTCTCTTTATTCTCAGCTTTTAATCTTAGCCACTAATGTGATGAGCTGGCAACCGTGACGTTTGCCAGTGTTTGGACTTTTAGGTATGACCTATTATTGTTTGTGGTTTGGTTTGTGTTGATGAGATGGTTTTCAGGATATGAGGTTTTTTTTTTTTTTTTTTTTTTTTTTTGAAAGAATCTCACTCTGTTGCCCAGGCTGGAATGCAGTGGTGCAATCTTGGCTCACTGCAACCTCTGCCTCCTGGGTTCAAGCATTTCTCCTGCCTCAGCCTCCCAAGTAGCTGGGATTACAGGCATGAGCCACCATGCCCAGCGAATTTATTTTTATTTATTTTTATTTTTAGTAGAGACGGGGTTTCATCATGTTGCACAGGCTGGTCTTGAACTCCTGACCTCAGGTGATCCGCCTGCCTCGGCCTCCCAAAGTGCTGGGATTGCAGGTGTGAGCCACTGCGCTCGGCTGAGCTTTCTTAAATATATATGCGAGCACATGCAAGGTAGCAGCCAGAAACCAGGGCAAGGCAGGCAAGGGGGACAGGCCCTCGACACAAGAAGTTAAGGCTGAGCCTATATCAAGATAAACAGTCGAGCCCAGAAGATACACACAGGAACCAGGGTTCACAGATGGCCAGACAGATAGAGTGGGATAGACTGCAGACACCCGAGATAAGGGCTTGAGGAACTGAAGCCCCAAACCCACACAATGTTGAAGGTTTCACATCCTCTTTCCTACTAAAGGGGTTGTGTGTGTCCAGTGACAAACTCCCAGGGCAGGGACAATATCACCTGCCCCCCACCAATACACACACAAATAATTGGCCCCAACTCCTGGGGACTGCAGTGTGGCAGCTTAGCACTCTTGATGGGTCTTAACCAAAGCCAAGTCAGCAATTGGGGGTCAGGGGTCACACATTCCTAAAAGTCACAGCGAGGTAGTTGATGAGAAACTAGGTCAGTGGTCAGGCCAAGCAAACGCTAGCACGACTGGGGCCTGATGGGTGGGGTGCCTGCAGCCTCAGTCAGAAAGCCTCTTCTGTGTTGCCCTGGGGAGCTGAAAAGGGGGCCATAGGTGGGTGTGGGGGGGAAGCATGACCACAGGGTGACCACTCTGGTTCACCTGCATCTCCTCCATCTTCCTTTCTTGGTTGTCCCCTCCCACTATTCTTTCCTCTTTTTCTCCCTTTCTTTCCCCTTCTCTCCTCCACCTTCCATTTATTTCCTCCTCTTGTATGGCTAGGATGCAGCTGCCAGGATAACTTCCTCCTCTTAGTATGGAAAAGAGTGAACGGAGAGAGGGTGGGCATCGGGCTGGCCTGGGCCCAAGGAGGGCAGGCTAGGCTGCTATTTATAGGCTGATGGAGCCTATTGTGGCCTTCTCTCCACCAACCCTCAGCCTGATCTGCAGACCAGGAGGCTAAGAGTCGCCCCCAAAACCCTAGGGACTGGTGAGGCTGGAAAGCAAGTAGGAGGGCAGGCATGGGGCCGGAAGTTGGCTTTGTTGGGGAAGAGTAAACTCACCGCCTGCCTGCCCTCTAATTGCTGCTCTTTCCCAAGGCCTTTTCCTGTCATTAATCTGCAGTCTGGGGGCTGGGAGGAGAAGCCTTTGGCTCCTAGGCCCTTGTGCAAGGGTCCCTCTGTCTCAGTTTTAGTCCAAAGCGGGAGGAGATAATCACAAAGGACTATAGAGACGGTGCTGGGTCTTGGGCCCAGTTGAACACTCTCAGCCCAGGGAGATGGGAAGGACGAACACATGTTCTTTGGGTGATAGAGTTTCAGGGCCCGCCAGGGTGGCATTTTGCCAAGTCTACCTCCAACCTCAGGGACAGCCCCAAATATCTTGACCGCCTTTCAGGGAGAGGTGACCCCCACTCAGGGTTGAGTTGAAATTCTTGAGCCTGGCTGGCTTTTCTGCTGGCTTCCCTTTGGAGTGAGGACTTTCTGGGAGCCATGCCTGACGGAGGAGGTGGTACCATACACTGTTGGCCCCCTTTTCACTTCGTGGCTCAGGGGAATGTGTGGGCCTCTTGGAAAGAGCTGCATTTCAAATGTATACTACATTTGAAATATGCTAAATATATTGTTGAGTATATATGTGTTGTATTATATATTACATTTGAAATATGTATTATTGAGTATATATGTATTGTATATTACATTTGAAATATATATTTAAATATATATTGTTGAGTATATATATGTGTTGTATTATAGATTACATTTGAAATATATATTGTGTATATATATGTGTTGTATTGTATATTACATTTGAAATATATTGTTGAGTATATATGTATTGTATTGCATATTACATTTGAAATATATATTTAGTATGTTTCAAATATATATTGAAATATATACTGTTGAGTATACTCAGCAATATGTATTTAGTATATTTCAAACGTAATATACAACACATTTGAAATGTAGGGCCACCAAAGAGTATATATACACCATATGATTCCCCCTGTATAATTATAGTTCAAAGCCTGGCAGAACTCACCTATGCTGTTGTAAGTGAGGATAGTGATTACTGTGGGAGAAAGGGGGCATGTAGTGACTGGCAGGGGCATGAGGGAAGCTTTCTCAGAAGTTCAACTCTGGGATGTGTGACCTCCAGCAAGTTATCGAACCTCTCTGAAGCCCACTTCACATCAGGGCAAGTGTTCCCATCTTGGTTCTGCCACTGACTGTGTAAACTGGGTATGTTTCTTAACTTCTCTAGGTTTCTGTTTCCTCATTGGTGGAATGAAGACAAAAGCACTGACCTCATCTGGCCGTTGTGAGGATGAAATAAGCGAGTACGCATACAGTGCTTGGAACATTGTCTGACACAGTAGTCCCTTGTGGAATGTCGGTTTATGCTTACTCTTTCCTACAACCTACCTCCAGCCTCTTACCCTGGGCATTTCCCCACCCGATACTCTGCCCTTCTCTCTGTCAGCTGTAGTTTCTCCCCATTCCAATGCAAGTGGAAAACCCGCAGATGCCCATCATCTGTAGAATGGATAAATTAATTGTGGCAGAGTCACACAAAAGAATAGTACCCAGGACGGAGATAGAAAGGTTCCCAACAGTATGGATGAGTGTCACAAACATATGGTTGAGTAAAGGGGCTGGCCACCAAAGAGTATATATACATGATATGGTTCCCCCTGTAAGTTCAAAGCCTGGCAGAGCTCACCTGTGCTATTGGAAGTCAGGATAGCAGTTGCCCTGGGGGAAAGGGGGCATGTAGTAACTGGCAGGGGAATGAGGGAAGCTTCTAGACCTCTGAGAGTGTTGTTTCTTGATCTAACTGCTGTCTACATGGGGATGTTCACATTACAGAAACTCATTCGGTGGAGCAATTATGATTTATCCACTTCTCTGTATGGATATTATACTTTTATAGAAAGATTTTTCAATTCTAGCTTAAAAGGCAGCATCCATGCAGAAACCATGCCCTGATCAATCTCTCAGAGGTCCACACCGCCCCAGCCAGCATCCTCTTCCCTCACTTCCTGAGCAAACTTGGCTTTCCCCAGTGGTCTCCTGAGCCACTCCCTCTGCTCCTTCAGGGTACCAGGCATATACTGAGCACCCTGTGAGCTCTAGGCCCCCGCCTCTGTGTGTGTGAGAATCCAGCAATGAGGGGCTAAACACCTCCTGCATGCCCGGCATCCTGCCAAGCACTTCATGTGTGCCAGCTCACTCCAGCCTCATTGCAGCTCTGCATCATATTCACACCTCAAAGCAGAGGAGACCAAGATGCGAAATGAAGTGCCCTAGGCAGGGTGGCGCAGCTGGTCTCAGGAAGAGCAAGCATCCAAATCCAAGTCTGTGACTCTGGAAGCCCAAGTATGTTGCTGTGCTCGTGCTACCTCAGAGGTCATGCTGTTGCTCCGCCCCACCAGTGTAGAAGTCAGCAGTGGATTGAGTATAGTGGTGATGGCATACAGGTGGTTTTTGAACAGAGCTCCAAGGAAAGCAGGTGGGAGTGCAGAGGGGGAAGGGCTCAGGTGGGGCTTTGTAGAGGAGGTGCACTTGAGCTGGGCCATGCAGGGGAGGCAGGATTTCTCCAGGTGGAGCTCGGAAGGGTTTGAACAAGAATGAAAGTTTGAGACGTTGAGAGCATGGTGATGGGATGGTGGGTGGTGGAGTAGAAAAGGCTGTGGAAGGCTCTTGCCAGCCAGGCCAAGGGCATGTATCCTGTGGGCAGTGAGGAGCCACTGAAAATACAAAGTGCATGCTGGCGGGGTGGTGGTGGTGGTGGGGGGTGTTATACTAGAGGTATGCTGTAGGAAGGGAGAAAGTGGGGATGTCGTAGAGTAGGAACATCCTTAGGGGAAGCAAGTCCAGGAAAAATCGCTCTCCACTGCCTATACCCCAACACTGGCCTTTGGGTGAAATCAGATCAAAGGGCTCGCAGAGCAAAAACTTGAAGGAAGTGAAAGTCTCCAAAGGGCAGCTAAGAGGTCTGTCTCCCAACCCTGGGGCCTCTCCAATCCTTCATGATCCATGGGAGGCGCCATGTCCTAGCCCTACCCTTCTAGAGGGCCCGCACCCTCCTCTGCTCTGCTGGCTGGAAGGTCACTCATTCCACAACTATCTGGGTCTGCCCCACGGAGCTCTCCTGCTGATAGGTTGAATCTTTTATGCTCATCAGACTCTTCCAGCGCCTTTGAGATCAACAGGGGGACAAGAGAGTGGAGAAAGAAGGGGTCAAGACTCTGGAGTCAGACAAATCTTGGCTTGGATCCCTGCTCGGCAGCTTCCCAGCTGTGTGACCTTCATCAAGTTGCTTCACCTCTGTGAGCCTCAGGTGTCAAATAGGGATAATGACAATATCTGCCCCTACCTCACCAGGTTGTCGTGGGGAGTGAACAAACTTAGAGATGCACAGCACCATACCTGGCATCCGATGAGCCCTCACTCTGTGGTGGCTCTTGGTACTATTAAGTCTTCTGTTCTCTGTGCCAGCACTGGGGGCATGGGTCGTTCTTCTTCACAGTGTCTCCCTATCCCCACCCATGCCTACAGCAGGCACCCCCTTGTGTGCACATGCACGCATGCGACAGGGTACTCTCACATCTATTCTTTTGGGTGATCTGTACAGCCTCTTGAGGGGGGCAGATTAGAAGTTATCCCCCTTTTCAGAGGCGAGGAAACTGAGGCCCAAAGAAAGTCAATGAGCTGTCCAAGGTCCTGGTAGGATTCCAGCTCCGCTTTCTTGCCCCTGTCTGGCACATTCTCCATTGGCAGCCCCAAGAGGAGAAGCAGGGGCAGGAGAGAGAGGCCTCTCTTGCCTTTGTGCTTTCCTCTCCACCACATCATCTCAGCCTCTGAGAGGAAGGGACTAGCAGTGATGGAGCCAGCCCACTGCCTCTGGGCCTGGGGAAGATGCTCTGTACCTTCTGGAAGCTTGGGTTTTTGGGAGGCATTTCCACAGTCTGGGGCTAGCAGAGTGTGTGGAGGTAAGCTCATTCCAGCTCTGGAGGCTGGCACCAGCTCTGGCAGAGTTTGAGGTGGGGTTTGCCTGGACTACCCTCCCCAAAAGGACACCTTAAAGGACATGGGCCTCAGAGAGCCCCATGGGCCTTGCTTCTCCTGGGAGAGACCTGGGGAAATCCCAGGGACCCAACTGCCTGCTGAACACAGAATCTGGGTAATTGAAGCTGGGAAAGAAAAAGGGGACTTCTGGCTTTGTGTGCCCCTAGGTACGTCCTCCTGATGTGGCACAGGGTCCCAGTGTCAAAGTGTAAGCTCTTTCTCACACTTTCCTCCAGCTCACCGCCCCTGTGGTGTGGTTTGAGGCCTAGCAGTGTCTATAGAGCAGTCTCTGTTTCCCACCCCCACCAGTCAGAGAGCAAGGGGAAGTGACCCTGCTCGCTTAGGAGTGGCAACCAATGGCAGGCCTGCTGGGCCTAGTGCTGTGCAGGGTTTGGACAGGGATGACAAAGCCCGTGTGAAGATTCATGAACCTCCCCCCTCCCCCGCCCACCACCACTGCAACCTTAGAGAAGCAGCTGGGGTGGGGAGAATACAGCCGGAAGTGGCAGCCACCCCAGGACCTGAGAGCTGGGGCAGGATGCACACCCCAGTGCCCTGAGTCTCAGTCTTTCGGCTGCCTTGGCCTCCATCTCTGAGCTGCTCCCCTGACAAAGGGGATCCACCATAGGGCACCTGGGCTGAGCTCCAGGGAAAACTGGCGGGGGACAGCCTGGGCCTCCTGGACCTAGTTCAGGCCTGCTTTGGGACTGTCCTAGCATCCCAGTGGATGTGTAGGATATACTTGCTGACTGTCTGGGAGAATTCTTCAATCGAATTAAAGAATTAGGTCTAGAAATCCTCAAACCCAAACAAAGAAATCTGGAAATCTTCAAATTCAACCACAAAATCCTAGATCTGGCAGAGTCTTCAAGGAATCTTCCAGTCTAGTCTCTGTCCCAGGAGGATGATCACCTCAGCCATCCATGACAGCTGTTTTTCCTCCTGGCCTTTAAAATCCCCCCTCCTCAGCCTTCACTCCTACTCACCACCTCAACTTCATTTCTCATTCCCCACCCAGGAAGAACCTGTATGCCCCCTGCATTCCACTGCACTTCCGGACACCTTTTCCCCCAAGACTGGAATGGCCTCAGGCCCCATCTCCAGGTTGGCTCCATCTCTGGTGGGGCCTGGGAGCTACCACAGAGCTGAGCCAAGTGGGCAGGGTCTGGGCCATGGCCACAGTGGAGGAGGGGGTAGCGGTCCTGTGAGCATCATGGCTCCAAGCTGGGCAGCCCAGCAGGGCCCTTTGAGTGAGATGGCTCCTGAGAGGCCGTGGCCGGGGCAGAAGTGGTGGCAGGACCAGCGTAGAGGGGAGAGAATTAAGTACAGGCTTAGGGTTCAGCTTGAGCATTGTATTTTGTCATTCTCCAATTCTAGTCTAAGATTCTGGCCCATAATTTTAGATCTTTTTTCCGATCCTTCTAGGGTTGAATTGCATGACTCTAGACTTCTAAGGATCTATTCTGTAACTCTTTTGCTCCAGAATTTTAAACATCTCTTCTGTACTTCTGTTACTCTTGTAACCTTTGGGTCCCTGTCCCATTGCCCTCTAGGTGAGTGGCCCTCACCTACAGACTCAACATATGGCCTTTGGCTCTTCCCACTTCCAAGAGTCTTGGAGGGGATGGGTCAAGAAAGCAGAGCAAAGGAAGATGTGAGTTCCCCAAATGCTCCTCACCTTTTTCTTCTGAGTGGGCTCCTTCTCACTGGCATTGGAGGGCTTGCGGCGCAGCATGGTCCTCCACCCTGGGAGACTCCGTCCCTGCTCTCCTAGGTGTCAAGATGCAGAGGCCTCTTGCTCAGCCTTGCCAGTACTGCCTGGGGACACGGCATGAACCGAGCCTTCAGCTGCCACTCTGACTGCTGCAGTGGCAGCTTGCGGGTGCGGGCCATGGACACCCGGCGGCAGCAGCATACAGGAAGCCCTGACACGTGACCTACTCTTACAGCAATCGCAGCCCCTGCCGGCCCCTAGGGAGGAAGGAAGTCCAAGCTTCAGTCTCCAGAGATTCTGATGCAGACGGCTCTTGGGTTGAACAGTCAGAGAAAGTCCCTACCTTGTTGTCTCATGTCAATCATCATCAGTCCTTCTGCTCCATCTTCCCAAAGGTGGACAATCAACTCGACATTATATGGCGTACCCAAGCCCTTTGTCTCACTGACCAGAATCCAGAAACCAGAAGTTGGACCATCTGCCTGTTGGATCAATGCTCCCAGTCAACTCGCATCTGCAAGGTCGTCACTGTCATCACTACCACTACCATCACCCCTGTGACCGTCACCACTGCTACTATCATTCCTATCAATAGCCATCACCATACAGCCATCACCCCTACAGCCATCAGGCCTGCAGTCATCCCCGGTGCCATCAGCACACCTATAGCCATAGTCACTACGGTAATCACCTCTACAGTTGACATCCCTCAGCCATCACCTCTACAGTCATTACCATTGCTGCTATCACCCTTCCAGCCATCATCCTTACAGCTGTCACCCTTCCAGACATTACAACCAACCACACCCATGATCCTCTCACCCCTATGACCATCGTCCCTACAGTCATTGCTCCTACAACAATCATCACATCCGTGCAGTCATCAGCCCTGTAGCCATCACTCCTACAGCCATCAGCACACCTAAAGCCATCATCACTAGAGCAGTCACCCCTCCAGTCAATACCCTCAGCCAGCGTGAGTATATTTATCACCGCCACAGCTGAAAAGCACTTGCAGCCAACTCCACGCCTCTAGCAAGTATCCTATTCAACAGGCATTTATCAAATACCTATGCAGTATATTCACTTTGTGGGCTATCTGTGGCAGATTTTAATAACTTTAATAACTTTTTGCTATTACAAAAGCAATTTGTATTTGTGATACAATTTCACAAACACATAAACAAAAAAATTTTAGAATTTCCCATCATTGTCCTCTGTACTGTTTTAAGCATCTATCTACGCTCTGTCTATACACATTTTTTTTCTTTTTACAAAAGTCATACTGCTCAGAAAACAGATAATTGATTTGGGGAGAAGAAGAGGGGAGAGAAGGAAAGGGAGAGATCACACAGGGTAACAGGAAGCTTTTAGGAGTGATGACTATGTTCACTATCTTGATTGTGGTGATGATTTCATGGGGGAATACACATGTCAAAACATATAAAATTGTATACTTCAAATGTGCGCAGTTTATTTAGCTAGCTCCATTTATACCTCAATAAAGCTATCTAAATTTTTTTTAATTAAAAGGGTCATAATTCACACTATTGGTGTCTGCTTTTCACACTAAGCACAGTATCTTTTTTTTTTTTTTCGAGATGGGGTCTCTCACTCTGTCTCCCAGGCTGGAGTGCAGTGGTGTGATCTCGGCTCACTGCAACCTCTGCCTCCCGAGTTCAAGCGATTCTCGTGCCTCTGCCTCCCAAGTATCTGGGACTATAGGTGCGCACCACCCTGGCTACTTTTTGTATTCTTTGTAAAGACGGGGTTTCACCATGTTGCCCAGGCTGGCCTCAAACTCCTGGTCTCAAGTGACCTCTTTGCCTCATCCTCCCGAAGTGCTGGGATTACAGGTGTGAGCCACTGCGCCCAGCTGAACACAGTATCAGATTGTCTCATGCTATGAAATACTCTTCAACAACATGATTTATAACGGCTGCGGAACATCCCATTGTGTGGATGTGCCATGCTTATTTCACCAAGCCCCTGCTGATGAACTTGGGTTGGCTTAGATTTTTAAATTATTCATTGAACATACTTACGATGAATATTCACATCCATAGTTTTTCTTTGGGGGAAATACCCAGAAGAGAAATTGCTGGGGTCGAAGGTATGCACATTTTTAAGGCTTTTCGAGTCTGTGGTACTTGTGAAATCCTGGGCTGGTCCACCCCTGCTCCCAAGATGTTCTTGTGACTTCCTCCCCGATTCTGCTTTATGCCCTCTGACCATCCAACCTTCAGGGTGAGCTAAGGGAAGATAAGATCTTTCTTCCCTAAGCTGTAACCATACATTCTTTGGCCTACTCAGCCTGTCAGGCAGACTCATGAAAAGATTCCACATCCCAGATCTCCTCCCCACTGGCCTGTGTTTTCCACCCTGAAAGTCCCTCCAGGCGGCCCAGGGGCACCAGCAAGCATGGTAACTGGTTAACGCTTTTTGGTATAAGCAGTAGCCTGACAGCTGTGTAGGGAACCCATCGGGCCTTTGGGGCTCTGCGTGACCAGGGGCAGCAGGGCAGCCCCAGAAGGTTCTGGGATTGGGGACACCACTGTAGTGGCCTGGGGCACCTGGAGTCAGAGCTGTGAGGGAGGAAGCAGGTCGCAGAATCTTCTGGGCCTGCGCAGCGGCTGCGTCCCTGGCCGCCTCGCAGGATGTGCCCGCTTCCTGTTTGCTCAGCGCCAGCAGCGACCGAAGATCACACACTAACCGCAGAACCTTCAAAGGCGGCCAGCAAACCAGGGCACAGGGCTGGCGAGGCTTGGGAAAAGGCAGTGAGGGAGGTGAGGGTGCCTCGGAGAGAAATATAGAGAGGTGACCAGCTCCCAGGACAGGAGGGAGCAAGCGTTTTCAACGGCTTCCTTCTTTCTCCTTTTCAGTTCTGTCTCCTCTGATCAGCAACACTTCTTCCCCGCCACCTGGGGACTGGAGCCAGTGGAGGTGGGGTGTCCAGGACCCCCCCATTGGGACTTGCCTTCCCCCAGCTTTTCTCTTCCAACAGATTGCCTTGGCTGAATCCCAATAGGCCAGGTCCTTGCTGGCTAATGACCCTTAAACACGTGTTTAATAGATTTTCCCTTCTGGGGAACATATTTGCATTTCACAGGTTATGTTGTTTGAGGTACACAGAGCCCTCAGCTAAGGAAGTGATACAAGTCAGTAGTTCAGGGAACAAGGCCATCTTAAACTTGATAATGGGCCGGCAGGCAGGACCTAGGAACTTGCTGTGGGCACAGCCTTGTGCTAGACCCCGGGAGGAGGTACAAAATAAATAGCCATCAGGGCCCCTTGTACCTGGGAGCTGACATCCTAGGTGGTGTGGCAAGCTTACATTTGCCCAGCATTTGTTCTTTACCAAGTACTACATTAAGCACTTGACAGATGTTTAATCCCACCACAACCCTGGGAGGCAAGTAGTTTAGTATGAAGATGCACCCAGAAGTATAGATTTGGGGCAGAAGAACCTTGATTTAGTGCCAATACTGCAGGATTGCAGGGTGTGTGTGTGTGTGTTTTGGGGTTCCACTGATAGTGAAATCAACCTGAACCCTCAGAGGGTGGATGTAGCACTACCAAAGACACAAAGGTCATCGTAGGCCACATTCAGATAAGGCAGCTCCCATACCAGCACACTCCAAGTATTTTTAATTTTAATTTTATTTTATTTTGAGAGTCTCACTCTGTCGCCCAGGCTGGAGTGCAGTGACATGATCTCGGCTCACTGCAACCTTCACCTCCCAGGTTCATGCCATTCTCCTGCCTCAGCCTCCCGGGTAGCTGAGACTACAGGCGCATGCCACCATGCCCGGCTAATTTTTGTATTTTTAGTAGAGACGGGGTTTCACCATGTTAGCCAGGACGGGCTTGATCTCCTGACCTCGTGATCTGCCTACCTTGGCCTCCCAAAGTGCTGGGATTACAGGTGTGAGCCACTGCACTCAGCCAAGAAATTCTTATTTAGTAGATGATCATGAGTAGGATATTTGAGGCAGGTGGGATCCAGACCATGCACAAAAGCGTCTCTCACTCTCTGAATGGATATATTTCTGATTTGAGATAGTAAGAGTTTGGATAGTGAGAGATACCTATATCTGTAAAAAACTCCACAAAGATTCTTTAAGTTGTAATTAATTAATTTGAGCCAGGGTCTCCCTTTGTTGCCCAGGCTGGAATGCAGTGGTGTGGTCACAACTCGCTGTAGCCTCAAACTCCTGGGGCTCATGATCCTCCCACCTCAGCCTTCTGGGTAGTTGGGACTACAGCCACATGCCACCATTCCTGAGTTTTTTTTTTTTTTTTTTTTTGCCTGTGTTGCCCAGGCTGATCTGGAACTCCTGGCCTCAAGTGATCCTCCTGCCTCTACCTCCCAAAGTGCTGCAATTACAGGTGTGAACCACTGCACCTGGCCCCCAAAGATTCTTAATTCCACTCCCCCACCATCCCCACATCTAGCTGAAAATTATCATACTTCATGGCAGGCAGTGAGCTTTACAACAACCTGGTAAGTCAGGCACTATTGTTATCCCCATTTACCAGGGAGGAAGCCGAGGCCCACAGGAGTTAAGTGAATTGCCCACACAGCTAGTAAGCAGTGGATCCCAGTGTTAAATGCAGGTCTGGTCTTGGCCAGGGCCCACACTACTAACCACTCAGCTGAAGTGCCTCTGATGCAGAGTTCCTGAACGGGGAGGTGAGATAATTATGGAAGCCCCAGGCTTGCAGCCTTCTCTTGGCACCTGATGCTGGTTTGGGTACCACACTAGGTGCCACAGAGCCACCTTGAAGCAGGGCCCAGAGGGGAGTGAACAGGAAGGGGAGGACATCTGGAAGTCGCATCACATGTGCAAAGCTGCAATAGCTAGGGTCGATTAAGTGGGGGTAAAGTACAGGGAAGTCGTTGTCAACGTGTGAAGTACTAAACTCCTGTCACATTTAGCCTAGGTGATTAGGGTGGCGAAGCAAGTGGTATGAATGATGGGGAACAGATAAATGGAAGGTTTTAGTTTATTCCAAGGGAGGAATTTTGACTATTCAGATGGCACTAGTTCAGCTCTAGTAAGTAATGATCTCCCCATCTCTTGAAATATTCAAGCAGGCCGGGCACAGTGGTTCATGCCTGTAATCTCAGCACTTTGGGATGCCCAGGTGAGTGGATAACCTGAGGTCAGGAGTTTGAGACCCACCTGACTAACATGGTGAAACCCGTCTCTACTAAAAATACAAAAATTAGCCGGGCATGGTGGCACATGCCTGTAATCCCAGCTACTTGGGAGGCTGAGGCAGGAGAATCGCTTGAATCTGAGAGGTGGAGGTTGCTGTGAACCCAGATCACACCACTGCACTCCAGCCTGGGCAACAAGAGTGAAACTCCATCTCAAACAAACAAAAAAAAA
>NC_045445.1:24725549-24726149 GCF_002776525.5 Piliocolobus tephrosceles
CTCTCTCTAAAAAAAAAAAAAAAAAAAGATGTACAAGCTGCCTGATTTTTTGTATGTACGTATCTACCTATCATCTTACCTATGCACTTTTCTATTTGGATTTGAAGCTTGAAGGAACGTAGCTCAACACCGCCATCACTATTGTTGTCACAGCTGTGTGACCTCCAACAGGTCTCCTTGGGTCTCAGTGGGTCATTAGAGGCAGTAAGGGAGTGACAGAAGCACACACTGAAAGCAAGAGTGGAGCCATTGAAGAGCTGAGTCAGTATGCTGCGATTTAGTCCTTGCTCTGGCCCCAACGAACTGTGTGACCTTGGGCAAGTCCCTTCCTCTTCCTGGGTTGCTGTTGAAGTTTCCCCATCCGTACACTGAAAGGACTGCACCAGGGTTGTGTGTGTGTGTGTGTGTGTGTGTTCGGTCATGGAGCTCCTATTCAGGATTGGCTCTGGAATTTTGGGGGCCTTGTACAAAATGAAAATGCCCAGTGCCCCTTGCTTAAAATTATCGAGAATTTTGAGACACTGACAGGCGAGCATTAAACCAAGCATGGGGCCCTTCTAAGCACAAAGTCTTGAGGGAATGCACAGGTCCTACACTCAT